>NC_056741.1:865367194-865389694 GCF_019279795.1 Protopterus annectens | reverse complement strand
TTGAGAACCTATAATGATTATTTTTAAAATATGAGGCAAAAGTATTTCCAGTATCCAAAGTCATACACCTATATTTCATTTGATGCACTCATTATTGGAAACTAGAATTTTCAGGATTAAGTCTTCCAATCTTGCAGTTTACAGCCCAAAGGGGGATATTTACTTTTATTGTGTGAAGTTATTAGAGCAAAATGTGAATGCTTTTCTATTTTTACTCATAGAACAGTTTCAGAAGTACAGTATTGTAAATTATACAATGACCCCCCCATTAATATTCCAAAACGTGCACGCTGATTGGTCAGCATGCACGTTGTGAATTAGACTTATACTAATGGAAAAGGGTCTGATCGCCCGGACTTTTTCCATTAGTATAAGTCTTTTTTTTTGTTGTTGTTTTTGGACAGCAACGGAGAACGGAAGAGCTCCGTTGCTGTTATCTCGCTATGTTAAATGAGTTTAACATAGCGAGATATCTTAAAAAAAGCAACGGAGATCTTCCTTTCTCCGTTGCTTTTTTTAAAGCAGTCTCGCTATGTTAAACTTGTTTAACATAGTGAGACAGCTTTTAAAAAAGCAACGGAGAAAGGAAGATCTCTGCTGCTTTTTTTTTTAAGATATCTCGCTTTGTTAAACTCTTTGAACATAGCGAGACACCTTTTAAAAAGCAACGAAGATCTTCCTTTCTCTGTTGCTTCCACACACAGCTATGATGTACTGCATAACCATATGCATGTGCATATTGGACAGCTGCGGAAGGGCAGCAAGGAGGCATTATACAATGCCATTATTTAAGGGTTATTGCTTAAATATTCATCGGAATACTGAGACTTTCCAAAGTCATGAGCTCACTTGTAATTTAGAGAATGTGGCCTTGTCTCTTTCACAGGGTTCAGTCTTCTGAGCCCTAATTTTCAATGCAGCTGTCACTTCAGAGCATAGCATATGAATGTAATTCTAATTAGTGTGATGCTAAACATATTTTTGCCTAGACATTAAGCTTCATTCTGGCCCAGTGGAGCAGACAAAACATTTTGTTTTCGATCTCAGCAACCTTACCATAGGAGTTATCCCTAACAGTTCAAAGCATACCGTTAAAACAACAGTTCCAATGACAAAGCAGCCTCTTTCTGACACTGACTACAGGTATAAAGTCTTACTGTGCCCATTAGCTAAGCTCCTTGAAAATCTACTTTCTAATATCTTAGAGACTATATCAACATTCTTTTTCTATAACCAACAGGCACAACTTCAGACCTGGTTATAACTCATAAGGAATCTTTTTATTTACTCTTTTACCTAGTCACAGTGTTTATGAACAACCTGCCCTTTGACCTCCCCTATTAAGTGCACACTCTAATTAATATTATCCTTAATTCTGACCTGTCTCCTAACAAGCTCTAAGCCAAACTCCTAAAGTACTCTAGCTACATCTGAAACTAGCTAAAAAGCAGAGACTGTGGGTGGGATTCAGTAATCCTCTGAGTAAGACTAACCAAGTCTTACTCAGAGACTGCCTTTTAAGACTACGACGTCAGCGCGTCATTCATATGCATGAGGGCACTGACTCAACTGGAAGGCTTACACGGAGCGTGTAAGACTGCAGGGGGCATGTCGGACTGCCGTGCAGTCCAAATATCCATGCCCCTGCAACCATATAAAGTGAAAATGACAAATGCAATGAGCGAGTCCGCTGAAATGTACACATAGCAAACAGTACACATCCCCACATACTACACCCCTTTGTAAATGTAAAATGTAAAATATTTTTTTTTTTTTATAATTCCCGATATAGCTGCCCATATTTGCGCATGTTTGCGCAGGTGTGCCCATTGCTTAGCTTCAGTTAGCAATTTCGACATCGAAGAGCATAATAAGAAATGTTTATGCAAATCAAGCCAAATTGCAATAGCGTAGTGGTAGAGCGTTCGCACAAAGAGGAGGCATTCCCGGTTCTAGTCCCACCACTCCCCTGTTTATTTTATGTTTTAAATTAGTATATAAAATAATTCCTGACATAAATGAATGAAATTTTAGTAAAAAGCATTGAAATGGCCTATGTATTAGTGAACAAAATGTATACATATAAAGATAAGAAGGTGAGCAGCATTAAGGATATTGACATATAATTGCCCATAGCTAAGCAACGTTTTACCTAGCACAATATAATTGCCCATGGCTAAGCAGCATTTTACCTAGCGCAATAAAATAACCCATAGCTAAGCAGGGTTTCACCTAGCACAATATAATTGCCCATAGCTAAGCAGGGTTTTACCTAGCGCAATATGATTGCCCATAGCTAAGCAGCACTCTACCTAGTGCAATAGGTTTGTGCGGAGCAGCACACCATGCTAACCAGCACACTGTCAGGCAATGTGGAGCAATGTAGTGCAAAGTGGCCTAAACACAGCCACACCCCCTAGCCTGTCTGGACAGTAGTAAAATAAAAAGCAATGACAAGGTTCAAACCCAGGACAATGTACACCATAATCAAAGTACTGAACCACTAAGCCATGACAGCATAGCATAAACATGCACTGTTAACATACATATACTTATAAATGGAAGATTAACCATTGCTAAGCAGGTCTGCTGTCAGCCGAGAATTTTCAAAAATGGCCAATCACAAATAAGTGCGGGAAATGCGTCATATTTAAGCTCCATATGCGGGAATACTCGCCATAACTGATTGTAGCTCCCATCTGCAGTCAGAATGGCTGGTGCTGGAGAGGGTATTCACTTTCGAGCACAACGCTGGGGCATCGAAGAGTCAAAATACATGGTTTGGCTCCTTGTCCACCATCATGAGTCAAGACTCCTGCAGGGCCAGTTCCAAGGGACGGAGTACAAAGCAGAGGCTTGGAACCAGTTAGCTCATGATTTCACCAGTGCCACAGGCATCCCTCGGACTGGTGAGCAGGTCCGTCACCACCATGCAGACCTGAAGAGATGGAAGCAGGACCTACTGAACCGATGGATACAGGAGGCCCGTAACATGCAAGATGCCCCACTACTGAGTAGGTAGCCATGGAATGAAGTATGTAAGACATGCTAATGTAGTCTATATAATGGATAGGTATGTCTCAATATCCCTTCATTTACTTCACAGCTGCAGGTGTCCGTGCTGCGAATCAGCAAGCCTTTGCAGATAGGCTGCTAAGGCTGCGCCACCAGGCAGGTTAGTAATTATTCTGCATGTATTGATATATAAAATAGGTGAGAGAGCCTGAAAAAAAGTGTTGTAGCCCAATAATAAAGCCATAAAATGCCCTGAATAATTTCTCTGCGTGTACTGTTATATAAAATAAGTCAGACAGCCAGAAAAAGAGTGTTGTATCCCATTAATAAAGTAAAATAAGTCCAGAATAATATCTCTGCATGTATTGTTATATAAAATAAGTGAGCGAGCCTGAAAAAGAGTGTTGTAACCTATTAATAAAGGTATAATATGTCTTGAATCAGTCTTCTGCATGCACTGTAATGTCAAATAAATGAGAGAGCCTCTAGAAAAGTGTGTAATGTAATTAATAAAGGTATAATACTTGGAGTGTGTCCGTGTCACTTACTTTGAAATGTTGTTGTACCCTTGCACTATATAAATAGTACTGTTGTATTAAGCGCTGTCAACCCACAGTTGGGCAGTCCCGTATAAAGTGGATGAAGGAAGTACCAGTAGCTGTGAAGCATATATACAGTCCTCAACAGTTGGTTAATGGTTGGCATGCATAGGTTGATCTGGCACACGAGTAGCTTGTTAATGTGTTCCCCAGAAAAGTGAGTGTGCTACTTGAAATGTAGGGTTCTGTAGAAATATAACTGAAAATGTCATGTGAAAACATCCAGATATGTAGATATATAAATATAAATAAAATATATAACTATGTAGCAGTAACATCTGCATCTTGGACAGTTAGTATGTCAGATATAGGTCAGGTATAAATTGAACTAGCCAAACCCATCACACAACCTAATGCACGTTGCCTAGTGTAATAATACATGTAGGGGATATATACCTGCAGTCAATAGGAATGTAGTGTAAACTATAAGTGCTTATAAGATGTTAATGGAGGTATCTTTTTACACCCTACTGTATGTGCATAAACAATGCAATTCATCACCTCACTGGGTATGAGTAATCTCAAAACATTTGTTGGGACATATGTCCTATTGTTCTATAAATATCTGCATTTACTTTGATGCATGTGCCCTTTTCAAACACCACAATCTTGGTGGCCTGTTGCCACCAATCATCCCTGCATGCTGTTGGAATGTCCACTGTCGTTCAATATATGCATGTGTTATGCTTGCTGTTCAACTGTTGGAACCCTGGTGTGTTGGGTTAATGGGAATATTACTGCATGCTGTTACAACTAATTTGGAATGCTGTTACCTATGTTGTAATTAAACACACCTAAACACAGACTGTATGGGAAGGCCGGTCCCAGCGGACCCACCTGTCCCTCCTCAGCTGGCGATTGCACCTGGCACCAGCAGGTCCGGTGCCCAGCCCGGGCTCCCCTCCTCCGTTGGTCCTGTGCCACCTTCAGGTGGAAAGCACTGCAGGGGATGGGGCTCGTCCCTCCCGTGCAAGTATGGGCGGAAAAGGGCCACCTGTCACCCTCCGAAGGGTCCGGGCTGTGGTGCGTAGGGAGATCCAGCGTTCAGTCGCTGATCCCCTATGCCAGCTCAAGGCAAGAGTGGCGTGACTCACGGGTGAGCCTGCCCCTCCTATGCAGCCCCCAGCACAGCCACCCTTGGGGCTGTGAAGCTGCAGTGGTGACTGCCCGTGGGTGGGGATCTCAGTTCCACTGTTACCATCTGTGGGCTCATGGGCTTGCAATTTCCAAACATCCATCCCCGTCAATTGTGTTCACCCACCCCATGTGTCATATTCCTCCCCTGTATCCATCTTGTTTGTCTTGTCTGTTTACCTCCCCAACCTACCTCCCCAAATATACCTACTTCCTCTACCTCACATTCCACTCTCACCTGAAAAAAAAAAAAAAGGGCAATCTGTTCCCACAAAAAAATTACGCCCCATACATAGCTGCCCATTTTGCACACATGTCCGCTGGACATGTAAACTGATAATTATAATTGGCAGTGCAACATACTTTGTTGTCCTCACCCCTTTCTCAGGGGTGGAAGGTTTCAAATCTCACTCCAAATTTCTAACATATGCACAGCTGTTGCTGGTAAAGAAATGGGCAGCTATGGACCTTCCCTACAACTGTCCTGCACATCCTGAGCTGGTTTCCCTACTGTCTTTCCCTCTTTGTGCCCCCTTTTTCACCACTTTCCTATCTCCCCAGTTTCTTTTCTTTCAAAGAAATTAGCATGGGGGTTAGAGGGAGTAAGCACTTTTAAGCAGTAGTTTGCAGGTTTGAGCGAGTGTGCGCATGTGTGCACTTAGCTATGTATTGCTAAGCATCACGCAAACCTGCGAAAACCCGCTTACAACTGCTTAAAAGTGCCTTAGTCACTCTGCATGGCAGGGCATTTGTTCTGCTGAGCAGCAAAATAAAACACCTCTGTCAGTCTCAAACCCCAGACTTTGGACACACTACACTGCATGAAGTAAGACTAAGCCACAGTAGCCATACAACAAGTTGGTGCTGTAATAAATATATCATGCATTACAATGAGTGAATGTAAAGGGGAAATAGGAATGCCATAACACAAATCTTGTTCTGTGGATCTTTACCAGCAGTTGTTGTGGAATTGCATGACATGACTGTGAAAAGAGAACCAGCCATTCTAGCAGGAAATAAAGTTACAGTAGCACTTTACAAACCTCACACAGTATCAGAGCAGGATAAACACTGGCATATTTGAATAGGGCGGGGGCCATACTTCCCAGCTGTGACTGCTTTTCAGGGATGTCCCTGATTCGTAAACAAATGTTAGCTGTGTCCCTCAGAATTCCTCTGAAAAGTACTGACATTAGGCTGAAAAGTGGGGAATTACACTTAATGAATAATGTCAATACGTAAGAGCACACACTGCTTGCATGTCAGAAAAGGTGTATTAATACATATGCTCTGATTCTCTCACAGTCTCAACTTAATGTCTGTAATATATTACAGGTGTACCTCACTTATATGTACCTTTCCCTGAGGCTGTTCAAATATATACCCGAGTGTATCAGAGGCCTGGCAGAGGCAGAATCACACAGGCATTTCAGCTTTTCTGCTGTTACACACTCTGCAAATAGCTTTGGAACGAGTTCCACAAGCATACCCTTATGTAGGAGTACAACACACAAATATCAAAGGATGTAGCCATGTACTCATAGCAACCAACTGTGACAATGCCATTGTTCCAGTGCAGAAAAGACCGGAGTGGTGCACAGACAAAGAATAATAGGCTACCATCTGGCTACCATCTGGATATGTCCACAGGTGGGAGCTATGCAGACAGACTACTTTCCTTGTTAGACTAACAGGTACACAGCAACCCTGTATGTTCAGCAAGATAAACATCACACAATAATATATAATGCTCCCTGTACTTCTGCACCCCTACCCAAAAGAACAATATACCTGTGTATTCAAGCTCTACCAAGGATGTAGGTAGGCATACTCAGTACTGAAAATTTGTCCAGTTGTCTTGAGCAGCCTGTGCTAATGTCAACACAAATAAACAACAAACTGTTCAGAAGTGAGTTAAT
This sequence comes from Protopterus annectens, assembly GCF_019279795.1. Lineage (NCBI taxonomy): Eukaryota > Metazoa > Chordata > Ceratodontiformes > Protopteridae > Protopterus > Protopterus annectens. The sequence goes on along the minus strand of NC_056741.1, from coordinate 865,383,027 downwards.
TAATATTTACAGTATAGTAGTTCACAAACAGTTCATGTGCCAGAAGAATACATTGCAATAATTACTTTTGTATGGCAGTTAATTGTCTAATTAGGAAAGCGAGCACATACTCCCATGTACCTTGTGTAAGCATTTGGCGGGGTGTGTAAAATTCTACACTGACAAGTGTGTACTAGAAGCAGCAACATTCAGGTTTGAGTAAAACATACAAGTCACTGGCTACAACCCTAGCTTCAGATATAAGAAGTATACCAACCTTCTGACTGACACAATGGTGTCCACAGCAAACAAGCATGGGCCCCACTTTGGAAAGATGAAAGGGCTATGCCTACCTAACTTAGCATTTTATAGCAGTGGGCTGCTATGACAGTGAGTACTGCAATTACCACACAGCAGGCTGCATGCAGTTAGTAAATGGTGGGCACCAATTGGTGCAGAGGCCATCACATGCACATGTGCAGATACCTAGAAAAGCAGGCTCTACTTGCTGTCCACGCATGCAATAATCTCATTGCAGCAAGAGAGAGAGAGAGCGAGAGCAAGAGAGAGAGAGAGAGACAGAGACAGAGGCAGAGACACAGACACAGACAAAGAGACAGAAACAGAGACACAGAAAAAGAAAGAGCAACAGCAACAGACAGAAAACACAAACCAAAAAAAAAAAATTAAAAACAAAAAATTATTTCCTTTAAAAACAGACGGAACAGAGAAATGCAAAGGAAAGGTATGTAACACATATGTATTTGCTGGCATGTAGTAGATGTTTTTGAAGAGTACTCTACAAACTGTGAATCATCCATATTTTGGCAGCAGTACGTATCTATATGTATCTGTACATGTGCATAGGGCAGGGGACATACTGCAACTGTTTGTGAAGGGTGTGTGTGTGTGTATATATATATATATATATATATATATATATATATATACGTTGTTGAAGGTTGTTACGTGCATATTTCTATGTAGGTTGTAGTGTGTGGCAAAGAAAACTGCATGCAGTGCTGGTATATGACATGTGGTGGTTAAACGCTGTGGGTATGCTCTGTCAGTTTTGCAGTGTTGCAGCCAGTGAGGCCTGCTAAAGCTACATGGGCTGAGGACACCTTCAATGCAGTCTGCACAACACTGTGCAATATTATTACATAAGTGTATATCTCACAACTGTCGCATAACTGATATTCCCACCATGAATAGTGGACTGTATATGTGCCTATATGCACATCTGTATGTACAGCAATGGATGTTTATATGTATGTGTATATGTATGTGTGTATGCATGTGTATATATATATATATATATATATATATATATATATATATATATATATATATATATGTATATATATATATATATATATATATAGAGAGAGAGAGAGAGAGGGAGAGAGACATGGGGCATACTTACTGTGACAGGTGCCTGGCGAACAAGGTATGGACTGAAGCTCAGTGTTGACACTGCAGTGCCATCCCTTCTTGCCAGAACACTGTACCCATTAACTACCACATAGGTGGTAGTCTACCTAACACCGAAGGTGTGATAAGGGAACATGGGACACAGGTGGACAGTAACCTCCCCTTTGATAATCACAGTGCCACACTAGTCATGTACTCTGTCTACGTGGTACACGTCATCACAAAAGTGTGTCATCTAGGGAAATATAAGTCAGTGTTCCCCTCTACTCATCACACTTAAAACCCATTAGAGAGTACAATGCCCCATGTGGTATGTACCTCACATAACAACTACAGCAACTGGAAAGGCCACAGACATACCTCACAAAGAGTAATACCGGCCTCAAACAGATGCCCTAAGCAGACCAACTCACAAAACCACAGCTACACTGTGTTGCATACTGCCTACCCAGAGGTGACCTCTGCCTAACATACAGAGCTATGTCACACCCATAGCTGTTGGACATCCTCCACGTAAACATATTACAATCCCTCCCACATACACGCTCTAGGGCCCTAAACCTTGTCAGCTCACTAAACAGCATATGCTGGAGGGATAGAGTCCTAACTCAGAGACATGCCATACTCTGGAACAAACCACCTATCAATAGCAAACAAAGCTCCTCATTAGCAGTTGTCATAACTACTCCTGATGATTGTTTGGGAGATAGGAAATACACCCCGGGAATCACCTCAGTGGCTCTGGTTGACAGGGGCAAGTGAAATTAAATTACATGTGTGTCAAAGGCCAGGGTAGCGTATGGCTAGGCTGCTGTAGGCCCTAGGGCCAATAGGGTATTACCTACCCATGACACGATGCACACACACATGTACTTATTGCAATAATTGCTATGTGAGGTTGACTGAGTGTGATGGTGAATGTGTTGGTGAATGTGTGCAAGGTCTCTAAAGGTGTGATAGCTTAGTGTGAAATTGTATCTGTCATGGTAGTTTGTGCCCTAGCTGTGATCCCAGCAAAAGATGTGTATGCTATTGCTAGGCAGAAAAAGTAGTACGGCATACGGTGTGACGTAGTCCCTTGTTGTCGACTGTGGTGTCCCATTGTAGGCTAAAGCAATACATGTATGTTTAGTGAGTGGTACTGCTGGTGAATCCAACTCCCATATGAACTGTAGTACTACATGAAGCTGTAGGCCTAAACAGTACAGTATGGTGTATGTTCACATTGCCTGGAAACACTGTTTTGTGTGTTCCCTGTAATCCCCACAGATTACATACCTCAGGCATAAGGTTTTGTAAAGCTCATCTGGGTTGGCATACATTTGTGTGTTGTATGTATATCTGATGTGTGTGTGTAATTATGCCTGTACCATGCCCTCAATCATATCTGTATTACAGGGTATACGTGTGTATCTAGCAACATGTATAGTCTAGTACAGCAGTATGCCACCTATATTAACAACTGTGCACATATGTTAGGCAGGGTTTGGCGTCAAAGACTACTGTGGTATACTGGTAATACTGTAACTGTACTTTACATTCATTGCAATGGATGACATCTTTCTTTATGCATTACCTTGATATATACCTCCTGTGGCTAGGTGGTGCATTGTGTCACATACAGTGTGCCATGTACTGGTGTATAGTCTTACATACTGGCTTCTCTTTGCTGCTGTCCAGAACATGGTTTGATATATAGGGCATGGCAGGCACTGTCAGCCAGTTGTGGCCTGAGCACTAATATGTGGTATTGAACATGTGTATCCTCTGACAACCAATCGGATGTGAAATATGGCAGGTAATTGATATCTGTACTTTAGGATGTTAAGTGTGCCACATGACTTGCTCACACATCTTGTTTAATTGTCTTCCAGGGGTATGTTCCACCAAAGAAACCTGTGTTATACAGCTGCAGAGAAAGCCGAAATACACAACAGCCTGGTACAGCACTACACCCTGCTGTTCTCTAGAACCAGCCAGGACCAGAATGAGCAGACCGCACTGTGGCAAGATCTCATTCATCGGGTAAATGACATAGGCATGCATAACCGGACATATGAGCAGGTACTCCATCACTGCAGTGATTTAATTAGACATGTCCGGCGGCATGCGTCTGATATCCATCGACAACAGCTTGCCACAGGTGGTGGGGTTGCCATTCATCCCCCCTCACCAGAGTGGAGGAGCTGCTCCTAAGTGTGGTGGCTCCTGGCCAACCACAGGAACAGCAACTTACATGTGTCATCATGGAGGCCGGAGCCACCCAGCATGTTGACATGGAGTGTGCAGGTAACATGACCTATCTGTAGACTACTGTTACCTGTACTGGTAGATTATGCATATGTGACATGTCTACAGTGTGTTTAGCAATTGTGCTGCATAGTGTTGTGCAAAACTGATATTTGGAATATAATCTGTACACCTGTGACTGTCGACTGTTGTACTACTGTAGTTTAGCAAACTCACAGTAGCAATGGCACAGTTGTGGCCACTGACAAACTGTCTCATATTCTTGTAGGTCCCTCTGGTGTGACAGCAAGGCAGCCGGTCAATGCTTGTTATAATTTTAATATTTCTAATGAAATGTGCATGTCATAGGTGAGATGTAGGCCATGTACATGTAACACACCTATGCATAATGCATGCTGTGCATGTTTGCTGTGAGACTATGCACATCTCAGTAATGACAGTAGCTGCCTCAATCACATGCAATACACACAGCATCACACACAATTGTGGTAACACCGTACTGGACATTGGATAGGCATAGTTGATACACATGTACACAACATACACAACTTTTGTCATACGCAGTACACCTTAACATGCTACACATAGCGTATCCAGACACCCGCTGTAAGGTCACACTTCAGTATCCCACATGTCATCCACACAGCACACATAATATACCTGAGGGGTATAGGCCTATCATTGGGCTGTGCGACACTTTTCAACACATAATACATTCATGTTAGTCAATGCTCCCTATTGGGCACCTTACAAACCCATGTAACAGGTGGCTGTGAGGCCAATCACTGAACAACAACACACATGCATCAAAGCCATGTATACTGTTATTAACACGGGCTGTCTACACTCACACTGCATGTCTTGAGCAACAACCATTCTGCATGCTGACATGTGTGATATGACTGTTTGCCTTGTGATACTGTAACCCACCTTCAGCCACTATTAAGTATGTTTTGGATTGCTGGTGGTGTGTGTGTGTGTGTATCTGCTGTAGTGAGGAGTGTATTTGTGTACATGTGTGCATGTGTGCATGTGTGCAGTGTTCATGTGTGCATGTGTGCATGTGTTCATGTGTGCCGACATCATGTACAGGTCGTAAAGTGTGTTTCCTGTCTCTCTCCCACAGGTGCTGTGTTAGGGCTGGTTCACTGCAGCAGGGAAACTGATGTCACTGAGCCACATAGTGATAATGAAGATAGGTGTGTTGAGGCACAGGCGTGTTTGCCAGGGTCTGTCGTTGGGCCACCAATCGACAGACCACAGCTGTCCACCCCATCCATGCATACAGTCATACTGCCAATACATCCATCACCAATGCCCATAGCTGAGGGACAGCCTACTGTTGGCATTGGCCAGGACAGTGTGGTATCCATGGCACATGCATCCCAACACAGCAGCCATACCCAGATGTCTAGAAGGGTACCACATAGGCAGATGTCCATGGGTTCTCATAGGAGCACTGCTGCTCATCATGCCACTGGCAGATGTGCCACAGGTCTGACAAAATCACTCATGTTCCAGGCTGTCATGGAGGCACAGGCACGTATGGAATGGTACACCAGACAGGAACTAAGGGCACAGAGGGCCCATAACACCACTGTCATTGACAGTATCCCTGACCTAGCAGGTGCCATCCAACATTACACCGAGGTCACTGATAGACGTTGGGGAGAGACATTAGATATCCTCTGCAATGTCATGTCCATTTGTCAGGACAGTGCGGGATGGTTGAGATGTCGATGTGGATGCATGCCAGCAACATCAGCAGCTGGCAGTGGCCGCAGATGTCCCTCAAGCCACAGTCACTCCCGTAGTGCCAGTACCAGCCCCAGCAATGTTGAGAGTGGGCTGTCCATAGAATGTCCTAGAAGACCCCGTGCACGTGGCTCTGGACAGTCCCAGCAGGGAGCTGTATCCAGTGTACATCCATCCACCTCTGGGGGATAGTACCCAGTCTGGCTTAGTGCCTGATAGTGTCAGTAGCACCCCTGCTAGGCATAGGTACCGTATCCATGGCCAGAGATGGTGATCTGCAAAGCCTCGCAGGTACAGTCTGTGGCTGTCCCACAAATACCCGTATATGGTAGCCACATGGTGGAACTGTGTGCATGCAGACACACACACATACTCCAGACACCTAGGGCTAATACATACCCACACACATTACAACAACACTGTCCCATTCCAGTATTCTTGCCCCCCCCCCCACACACACACACACATATACATGTCAATTGGATGGCTCACTGTAGGCCTCTGGCGAACCAACAACACACCCTGTGCATATGATGAAACATGTGCCACTTCCTGTCATCTGTAACATCGATACAGGAACAGGCTACCATGGTGCTGATGCACAGGGTGTCTATATAGCAGTATAGCAATGTTAGCATGTTGTCAGCTGTAGAGTGTAATGATATGCTTGAAGGTGTAGCTGAGCAGGCATGATGCATTAAAGCTATGATTGTCATTGTAGTGTTGTTTACACCAGTGTTGGTTCCAATTGTGTATTGTCTGGCCACGTGCCACTTGGCTGATGTGTGCAGTATTGTCAGCATGTGTTAGAGAGTGGACAGTATGTGTGGGATGTGTTTAGCACAGATTTGCAGGTGTACAGTTGTGAACATGGTGGAGGTGCACTGTCTGCATGTACGTGCATAGTGGACACTTGGCCAGGGTGACATGCTCTGTATTACACAGTAACACTCCATAGTTTCTATTGGTGGCCAGTATGCATTGTACTACACACATTCCGGAACCTGACTACACATGTGTGTATGACATAGTTTTACAATGTGCTGTGGGTGATACTGTTACTATCTGTCATTATTTGCATTCTGGTTGTATACATCACTTCATCAGCTTGACCATAACCAATCGTTAGATGATGTCTTGACAACCGACACACAGATGTAGGACACACAGCAACATCTGGATCCTTCAGGTACTATACGATGCCAGTAACCACTGGTATTCACCTGCACCCATTACTGAAACCACTCCTGTTTGCCATATAGCTCTCTTAGGTACAAGCAATCACAGTAGGGATATGCCCGTCTACATCTGGTAATGCATACTGTGGCCTATAATGAATTCTCTAGATGACACACACATACTCCACAAGGGTATCATACCGACAGATGCCTGTTGTCAAACCCATGCTGTAAAGCTATAAGCCAAACTAAGCATAGTCATCCACCTTTAAGGAACATATTATCCCCACAGTACTACATAGGTAGTAGCCACCAGCATGATGAACAGGTACCAATGTGTACATGCAACCAAGTGTTATGTCATCTCTCCTTTGTTAATCACATTTTGAAAGGTATTTTGGAATCCCTTGGTGGATCACATAAGCAATAAGGGGTCTGCATGCATATCCACAGTTTGTTCTACACCTATGAATAGTCATCATGGGCAGACTTTGCTGCTTTTGAACAGGTCTGACATATACATCCGCCATAGACCCTCACTCACACATTCCAATAGGAATCGTAATGACTTTGTGTGACACAGATGACCTAGGCCAGGGATCACTGCAGTGGCTGGCCTTGTCACAAGCATACAGATGTGACCTAAGGTCTGGGAAGCAGCAGCACAGTCTGGCAAGGATGACAGCTGTGTTCTTGGAGAAAGCAGGGTTCCCGCACATGCAATCATTGAGGTAACATGTACAGATATGTATTTGACACACAGCTAGCTCACATGTGCAATGCATACTGATATGTCATACAGTGGTAAAAGAAAAACCCACAACACATTGACCAACAGTGTCACACACATACAGCACTCATACTCACCAAGAGCAGGATTCAAACGCCTACCTAACTACTTCATGATATTAGAGGAGTACGCATTAACATGACGCGCTATGCACATTATTGTCAGTTCCTTTTTTTCCACAGGTATATTTGTAGGATGATGACATCATCAGACTTGACAAAGGTTAGATTACCACTTTTGAGTTGTTTCACTACTCTCCTAAAAGGTTGTTCTTTCCCAAGGGGAACACACACAAACACACAGTTGCCCAGTGCAGAATTCAAACCCCTACCTAATTACTTTATGATACTTGAGGAGTACGCATTAAGACGACGTGCTACACGGATTACTGGGAGTATTATTTTCCACAGGTATATTTGTAGGATGGTGACATCATCAGAACTGACAAAGGTTACATTACCACATTTGAGGTGTTTCACTACTCTCCTAGAGGGTTGCTCCTTCCCAAGGGGAACACACACAGTTGCCCAGTGCAGGATGCTAACCCCTATCTAACTACTTCATGATACTAGAGGAGTACACATTAACATGACACGCTATACATATTACTATGAGTTTGCTTTTCCACAGGTATATTTGTAGGATGGTGACATCATCAGAACTGACAAAGGTTACATTACCACTTTTGAGGTGTTTCACTACTCTCCTAAAAGGTCATTCATTCCCAAGGGGAACACACACAAACACACACAGTTGCCCAGTGCAGGATTTAAACCCCTACCTAACTACTTCATGATACTAGAGGAGTACGCATTAACACGACGCGCTATACAGATTACTGGGAGTATTCTTTTCCACAGGTATATTTGTAGGATGGTGACATCATCAGAACTGACAAAGGTTACATTACCACATTTGAGGTGTTTCACTACTCTCCTAGAGGGTTGCTCCTTCCCAAGGGGAACACACACAGTTGCCCAGTGCAGGATGCAAACCCCTATCTAACTACTTCATGATACTAGAGGAGTACACATTAACACGACACGCTATACATATTACTATGAGTTTGCTTTTCCACAGGTATATTTGTAGGATGGTGACATCATCAGACTATACGAAGTGTGTTACATTATGTGACATTAGATGGCCTACATTGAAGGAATGTCTAAACACTTTGGCCATGTGATCATCAAAGGTAGGTTTACTATCTACGTGTGTCCCCAGGGCCATATTTACTTTCTCAGTACATGCTGGATTACCACCTATGTGGTACTTTGTGTGCACTTTGTATTACCCAAAGTGGATGACTATGCATTCTTTGCCATTCAGCTTGAGGGCATTGTTTTGACACCTGGTATCTGTCTCTGTAAGACACTTCTGGAGGATGTCTGTGTCAGCTGTACAGTCAATTATGGACCACAGTTTCCAGTCATCTGCAAATCTGTTCAGCCTTACACCTGCCATGCTTGCCTGTACCTCTGAGCAGTATCGACTGAAGAGGTGGGGTCCCAGGACCAAGACCTGTGTGATGCCATTTGTGACTGGCTTAGAGTTGGACATGGCATCCACAACTATGAACATGTGTGTTTGATCTGTGAGCCACTTGGCCACCCATCCTGTGACATAGCTGTTCATGTTCAAGCTGTTACACTTCTCCATGATGACGGAGTGGGGAATGGTGTGGTAAGCCCTTATCGAGGTCCAGGTGGGCTGTGTGGACTACTTTCACCTCCATCTATGTTCATGGTAACTGTTTTAAATAAGTCAACTAGGTTTGGGAGCCAGGCTATGCCTTTAACAAGGTGAAGTTGTGTAGAGTCCAGTGTCTGGAGATCTCCAATGTCTCAGTGTATGGGTTCGATGACGATTTGCTCAATAGCTCTGTAGACCAGGCTGAGTACATATGTTGGGCAATGGTTTCCCAGTTCTGTTTTGGCACACCCTTTGTGGAGCTGGATGACTGTTAGTGTATGCCATTCTTTGGGTACATAGCCTGTGATACTCTTGAGTCTGGACAGTGAATGTAGGTGAGGGTGTAGTTCCTTGTGGGCCTAGTGTAAGACACAGCCTGGGACAACTTACAGTCACATTGATGCTATGTTCTTAGCTTTGGTGAGGGCTGTTTTTACCCGCATGTCCATGATGTCTGTGTCTCTGCATCCTTCTGTGATAGACACAGGCCCTTTTGGGGGTGATGGGGGGGGAGTTTACACTGCACATGTCCCCCTGGGTGTGGGCAATGAAAGTTGGTTTGGTGTATGTCATTACTTTTTTCAGTAGCTGACAGCATATTTGGAAGTTGACACCTACATGTCTGATATAGCTACAGAAGGCTTTGTGGTTGTTATTCTTACATTCCTTGGCAATTTGTCTTTAGAAACTGTGCTTGGATTATTTTATGAGCAATCATTGTTTCATCCTAATAATGATCAGTGATGCCTTTCCTTTAGTGAAGTTGGCTCTATCAGGTGTTAGTTTCCTCCTTCTGTTGTCAAGCTTATTTATGGGCAACGACCACCAGATTGTTTTCTTATTTTTGGAGGGGTGCATCTTGGTTTTATTTGTGATGTCTCGATCCATGCATCCCTGTAGATGCTCATAGGATGCACTTGTAAATGATATGGCAGATTGTATACCATTATCTTATAGCAAGAGGGCTTTGGAACTTTCCACTTTGGTCTTGGGAAGTGTGCAGTTTGCTTTTGAAAATGTATTCACAGGGGGCGGGATGTGGATGTCCAGTGTGATTACTTAATGATCTGATATTACCAGCGAGGGGTTTATCTCTGTTGTGGAACACTGGTAACCCATGTTGGTGATGATCATGTCCAGTATGTTGTCACCTCTAGTGGACGTTCTGACCAGCTGTTCCAGGGTTTTAAAGTTTCTTAACTCTAGGACACATTGGGCAAAGGACGTTGTATACGAGTAATTCACCCACTCATTGTTTGGGTAGTTGTAATCTCCTCATATAATAGTGTTTGATAGGACCTTTATATTTGCCATTGTTCTCCAGAATACTGAGTGAGGTTCCTGAGACAAGGTACATGATCTGTAGCAGGGTATAATCTGATGGGCATCTTTGCCCAATGTTAGTTGCACTTGCATGGTCTCCAAGGCCTCATGCTGTGGCAGTAACCTCGAGGTGTGGCTATCCATAAGGTAAATGGCTACACCACTTCCTTTTGTATTTCACTCGTGGTTTTGGGTCCAAAGGTCAGGGTGATTGTGAGTGTTTTACATGGATCATATCCAACAGCTGCATGTTTGACATTGCTTTGGATGTTACATAGTGAACACATCTGAGTAGGCGATATGCAAGGGAGTACGGATGGAGCATTTTGTGATGGTTTGTATTTGGCATGTATTTCAGGCCACTAATGCTCTTTGTGAGGTATTGCTGCTGGCTTTCCAGTTGTTGTAGTTGTCTTGTGAGGTACATAGCAACAGTGGTGTTGTACTCTTTTATAGTTCTAGTGAGTGGTGAGTAGAGGGGAACAATGTCCTCTTTTCTTCTGCATGAGACACATTTTGTGATGGGGTGTGCCACATAAGAGGGTTTCCTGACTACTGTGGAAATGTGCTTATCACAGTTGTATCCACTGTCCACCTGTGACCCAGGGTCTCTTGTCACACTTAAAGTGTGAGGTATACTACCACCTATGTTGTAGTTCTTGGCTACAGAGATTTTAACAAAGGTGATGATAATGCACCTTTTGGCACTGAGCTACAGCCCATGGCTTGGACAACAGCCATCTGTCTCAGTGAGGCCCTTTTGTAGGATGTCCACATCTTTAGTGTTTACAATGATGGCTCCTAGTCTGCAGTCCTCTGGAAACGTCAGTAGCCACAGAACTTCCATGTTAATGTTTACTTCAGGGAAGTAGATACTACACAGCCTGGGAAGTTATCTAATCCCATGGCTGCTGTGATACTGGCTTTGGAGAGTGTTTTTTACCTGTGCAGCTGTGATGTCTGCAACTTTGCAGTCTACCATTATAGACATGTGCTCTTTCATTGGTGAGGGGGGGTAAAGTTAACACTGATCCTATCTGCCAGGATGTTGCCAATATCAGTTGGCTCTGTACATTTAGTGTCATTGAGCTGCAACTCAGAACAGATCTGAGTGTAACCATGACATGGACCTGTCTGTTGGGCAGAGATCTCCTGTGTAGACAGTATTCAACTAAGTACAGCTTGGGTTACATTCATTCCTGTTGCATGGGGCAACTATTTGAGGCCAGTAATCCTCTTGTTAAGGTTCTTCATTGTTCTTTCTAGTTGCTGAACGTGCCTAGTCAGATTCCTCGCAAGTGTGTTTTGGTAGTCTCTGACAGGTCTGATGACTGCTGAGTAGTGGCAACCTCCTTTGACCTACATGCACAGACCTTGGCAGTTTGTGTGTACACATAGCAGGATTTTCAGACCACATTGTGAATGTGTTTCTGGAAGTAGAGATGACTATACACATTTGTGCATAGATCCCTTATCATCACATCCGTATTTAGCCGAAGTGTGTGAGCATGCCCAGTATGACCTTTCAGTATCTTCCTGTCTGACATTTGCTTCGTTTGTTTAACTGTGTGAGCATGCCCAGTATGACCTTTCAGTGTGATGCAGAATGAAATCCACTACATTTGTTGGAGTGTGTGAGCATGCACAGTATACACATTTATACCGTATGTGTATGGTAAATCAAGGTGTATTATTACAACAGGGCTCACCTTTGTGTCATAGATCAACAGGGATCATGCTGTGCCTGCAGGGCTTCCATGAGACACTTTACATAGACCTATCAACATTTATATATACAGGGGAGACAGCTATTCTTTGTACATTTCTAACCATGGGTACACTGGATTGTTACTGTGGGTGTACATAGGATGTGGGTTTCACCTGACACATATACATTTGCTGTGCCTGCACTGCTATGTACAGGATACCATTACAGTCTGTACTGTTGCCTATCATACTGGCTTGAGGCATACTAGTGTAGTAGAGGTCTTAGCATCCATTGCAACATATATTAGCTTGCAACTTCATAGCCTACACAACCCACATCACAATGCCTGGCCTGATGTTCTCTGTCTGCATAGGCATGTGGGTGAGGTTACCCATTTGCCTCATTAGGGGCATGATACAGCATTGCTTTGTGTTTGCATTAGTGTACAATTGTCCTGCTGTGTTTGTACCACTGTAATGCTATCATGGCTTAGTGGTTCAGTACTGTGACTATAATGCACAGTATCCTGGGTTCAAGCCCTGTCACTGCTTTTTATTTTCATGCTGGCCAGACCAGACTGCTTAAGGTACAGTAAAGCAGATATGAGCATGTTTAACTGACTTTGCTCAACTTTGGCCAACCTTGGCCAACATTGCACGAGCAATTTTGTTTACATATACTAGATATTGGTAAAAGCTGCTTAGCACTGCTTTATATTGCTTAAAACATGGCAATCATGCCTCAGGTGGTGCTGCAGGGCTGCCTATGTCAGATGCACATACTACACTCCCTATGCATGTTTGGAAACAGGTAGTGTCAAGTTAGGCATCCTTTTTATTTTATGTGCGAGTCAGTGAGAGGTATCATTTCCAGGGTTCCTACTGTGCCAGTGTATGTGTTATGCATTGCCTCTTTACCAGGGACAAGGCATACTGGGCACGCCTCCTTCTGCCTACTGGGGCAGGCCCAGGTTGTTCCTCCTCTGAGTCACGCTGTGCCTGTGCAGGCCTTGGCAATGGTGGGGGACTGTTTGGCCCTGCCCCATGCTGTTCCTGCTGCAGCTGTTTTCGCAGGATCATATTGTGTAGCATGGCACATACTATAACAATTTGGGTACATGTAGTTGGTGAGTACTGCAAGGCTCCACCAGATGTGTCCAGGCACCAGAACCATGACTTGAGCATCCCAAACACATGCTCAATTACATTTCGTGTTTGTATGTGTGCCTCATTATGGAGTTCTTGTTCAGGTGTGTGTGCATTTCTGATGGGTGTCATCAGCCACGGCTCCAGTGCGTATCCAGCATCCCCCACTAGGTGACCATCAGGGATGTCCCCATTTGCAAATGTCTGGTACAGCTGTGACAGATGCCAGATATGGGAATCATGGTAGATTCCAGGGCAGCCAGCACACACATTCAGTATTATGCCCTGGGCATCGCACACGACCTGGCAGTTGATGGAGTGGAAGCCCTTGCAGTTGATGTAGGCCCTAGCCTGCTCACCAGCTGGTGCTTTGATGTGTATGTGCATGCAGTCAATTGCACCCACTACCTCAGGGTATTCCACTATTTGCTGGAAGAGATGCATATTGCTGGCCAATACCTCACGGGAATTGGGGAAATATACATGATCACCGACATGTGCTGACATGGCATTCAGGAACTGGTGCAGTACCCTTGATGCTGATGCCGGTGAAATCCCCATCATATCACCAGTTGGTCTCTAGAAGGTACCTGTTGCTAGTATTCTTAGGCCAACACATACCTTGGTTTCCACTGGGATGGGTTCCCCTCTGTTGGTTCTGTGTGTGAGGCGTGGCCTGCACAGCTCAACAATTTGCTGCAGGAGCTCTCTGTCCACTCTATAGCGCTCCACTATCTCCAGCTCATGTAGCCCCTGGTAGGTTACCCTGGGTCTGTACACTCTTCTCCGTCTCCTCACTGTGGGTTACTCAGCAACATTCGCAATGGCACCACCCTCAGTATCTTGCACATGTTGCCTTATAATAGCAATGGCAGCCCCTAACATTTTTATATCTCAGTTTAAGCTTTTTAAGTTTTCACTTCTCTTTGTTGACTGCAGTGTTGCAGTGTTTCTGAGAAAAACATGGGGAATGTTGTTTGCAGAGTTTTAGGTGCTGGGCTAGTGTACTGCCTGTGTAATTGGCTGATTCTGATTGATTTCACCTGTCAGCTCTGCTAGTTCTCCTTGGTTAACTTCCTACTACTTCCTTTCCTTCCTTTTCCCATTTCTGTTTCCACAGGGTGCAGCACCACGCAAACAAGTGCAAACATGCTCACACGCACGGACACAGGGTTACACAGGCTTACACGGGCTTAGGTGGGTGCACATTTGTGTATACTAGCTTAGACGGCCTTACACAGGCTTGCACAGGCGCACACCCACGCACACAGGCTTAGACGGGTTTACACGCGCGCACACTGTGTAAGCAGCTTTGCAAGAAACTTTAGTGATAGCCACGGCGTACACCTTAAGTTTCTTGATTTCAGTTTAGACAACTATAGACACACCTATTTTAGTCCTGAGTAACTCACAGCAACCACATGCCACTCTGCCCCAATAAACTTACAGTCTTTTTCATACATACCCCCTCATGATGTCACCCGTCTCCTACTCTGTTACTCCCCTTTTCCTACTCTTACACTCTAGGGACATGGTTCACATAGCAGGAAATACTGGGATTCACTATCCTTATCCTCATTTGCATAGGATTGCCTACTAATGCTTAGTAACATCTCTCAGACTGAGCTTCCCCCCTTAGCAACCTCTACTCAGTAGCCATGTTGTCTTCAGCCTGCCATTCACTTGCATGGCAAATTAATATTTTGAATAAAATCCCTATTTGTTGCTTTTATTTTTTGGTTTTCTGGTTTTTAGAGCACTGCACATTTGCGCGGTGCTGCGCTACGCTTAAACATTGGAGATCGAGGTAAACATTTTTTTTTTATTTTGCGACGGAAAAAAATGCCAATGGCCGTATATCTGGCCATTGGCATGCTTCCTCAACTGCATGCATCCTTTATTTGGACCTGTCACGGCTCCGTTTTGCTATTTGCAGAACGGTACTCAGTTGACAACTGAGTACATTTCTGCAAATAACACTACTCTTACTTGGACAGGTTAGTATTTCCTGGATCGCAAATTTACCTCATTTGCATAGCTTTCAGCAGCAAATGAGGTAATTTGTATAACCTAACCCTGCCCGTGTAAGAGTCATTTTAGGAGCTCTCTTGCACACCCCTGCCGGCTGTTCCTGGATCGCTTGGCAGACATGTTGGCTGCATGGAGTCTTACTCTAGTCTTAGACTCCATGCAAGCCTTTGTGAATCCGGCCCTAAGAAATCTACTGTGAAGCTATTTGACACCCACCAGCCTCCCCTCGTCCTCTTAACTGCTACAATCTCAGCAAAAACATACTAAATGTTATTAAACTGACTACAACTCAGTAATGGTACCTGGGAGTCTCATTAGACCAGTAACCAGCATTCACTTCCCACACTGAACAAATTACAAACTTCGTTATCCATCAATTTAAGATTGCCTAGAAATACACAAACCTCCTATCAAGTGAAACAGAGAGGCATAGAACTCCAGATGTTAATGCCTGTACTACAGTACTGTTTCCCGGTTATATCACTTTTTTCTACTTAAACGAGTGGGACATGCTGCGCGAGTTTACTATTAGCCCACAATAGTAATAT
>NC_056741.1:865179694-865364694 GCF_019279795.1 Protopterus annectens | reverse complement strand
CTGTGGTCGTGTGGGTTTCCTCCGGGTGCTCTGGTTTCCACCCACATCCCAAAGACATGCTGTAGGTGTATTGGACACTCTAAATTGGCCCTAGGTGTGAGTGTGTGCATGTGTGTGCCTTCTGTGGAAGGTTGGGCGTCGGGCTGGCAACTCAACACTGTAAAAAACTCCACTGCCAATCATGAGCAGACAGGTGATCCGCTGTGGTGACCCTTAACCGTGAAAAAGCCGAACGAAGAAGAAGAAGGTTGGATCCACTAGAGATGGCTGGACTGCAGCCTAATAGCCCTTTGGTATTAATATGCGATTAATTAATTAATTATATTTTGTTGCTGCTGTCCCGTTGTCACTACTAAGGCTCCAGCCCAAGTCCACATAAGACAGTCACACTGAGACTGTGTATGTTCAATTTTGTAAACGGAGGTAGCATTCGCACCAAAGCATGACCTCAGATGTACCTCTATATCCTCACAAAGTATGACTAACATTGTTGTGATCTCAAGCAGAAATCAATATTTTAATATCTCCTGTCTGTACTATAGAAAATTATAAATGTTTCAGTAGACAAGGAGAGCTTAACTCACATATGCTGCTCCATTTCCTACTTAGTGACTAAGCAGCACTTTCCTATTAACCAGTATCGTATTACCAAAGAACAGAGGTAACAACTATAATGAGCATTGTGTGACTTGTGGTCACATTTGGTTGTATATAGATGTACTCATGTTAAGTTATGGGTAGCCTATAAGGCTTTTGATTGTCTTACTTGAGAATACGTATGGTTGCAGCAATATGAGAGGGACAAGATAGAGACAACACTCTATTGTCTAACCTTTTTGTTGTTAAAACTACTAAAAGAAGTAGGCCTTTGTGTCCTACCCTCTACAGCTATTGCAATAAACTACCTTTAACAGCAAGGAGTCCACAAACTTTAAATACACTTAAAACTCAATTCAGTCTTTGGATTTGGTCTAATATGTTTACAACATCTGTCATAGAGTCTGTGTTGTGTGTTGGCCAATAGATCTGAACATCTGTATTACTCAAACTGTGAAACTACTGTGATATCTCAGAGTACATAAATGACATTAAAATGTTACTTATTGCCAATGTGATGATATGAGGTAGTGCCAGCTATGCCAGGAGAAGTAGGGCAACGGATGTGGAACATATGCCAGCAGAGCTAGCTGGAATTTAGTAAAGAATTATATGTTGTTTGAATATCAAACTGATTTGTACAGATGGTTGTGTTGAAAATTGATTTATAAAGTTGCTTGTGTTAAAATGTACCAAAAGTGGGTACTGACTGTATTGTAATTGAATTATATATATATATATATATATATATATATATATATATATGGTTTACTATTGAAATGTCGAACGGCACTACATCGACTGTACTATAGTCGAACACAGAAGTTCGAAAATAGTAATGTCGACGACAAAAAAACAATCTAGGACTGTGTTTTAACATGGGTCGAGGTAGGGGAGATGTTTGTAGTTCTGAATAATACTGAACACCTACCTTGACCCATATTATAACCATTCCTAGATTGTTTTTTTGACGTCGACATTACTATTTTCGGACTTCCGTGTTCGACTATAGTACAGTCGACGTAGTGCCGTTTGACATTTTAATAGTAAACCTATATATATATATATATATATATATATATATATATATATATATATATATATATATATATATATGTTAACAGAGGATACTGGAAGAGAAGAGGTTAATCTCAGCTCTAGCTAACTTTGGAAAATATTAAGAAATTAAATTACTGGGCCTAGGCCACAAAGATGCTATCTCTCAGTTTTGAATGAAGCCAGAGATGCAATGTATGTAAGAAGCATTGTTTGTTAGTCTCTGTAGGAGGAGTAGAAGTTTGTAATTGTTTTATGACTTCCAGAAGCTGCATCAGATCTGAGCAATGCTCTTGTGTGTGTGTTATTGACATGTAGGTGCTAAATCCTGTCAGTTTCTAGCAATGGGTGTTGCATGGGAACCAGAAGTTAGATGACCATATGTATGTGATGTCATTCTGTACAGAAATAATGTTTTAATATTAGGCGAGACAGAAGTCTCATGGGAGTCTGTTTCTTGGAACCTGACATGGAATGATACCTCACCTACTTCATGTTGCCTAGCTCTATTAAGTAAGTTGGAAAAGTAATTCTCTAGATCAGTCAGGAAAATATAGTGAGAATAGTTAAGTATTGCTTTCTGTAACTGTGTGAATCTTAACAGCTGTTTTGTTTTTATATTTCCTGTGTTAAAACTCTGGTGTTTACTGTAAATAGATATTTCATATTTTCATGTTCTTTTATTATTTATTATTAAATATATTTAAACTTTTCATTGTGGCTGGTCCTTTAGGGAATATTTTAACCTTTGAGAGTACCTATATCTGTTGGCAACACTGTGGCCACTCCTGAAGCCTGGCTGTTTAGTCAATATTACCATTTGTATTAATATTAATTTCACTCAGTATAATTAGGTACCCTTGCAAAGGCCTTAGAGTAACTGGCATGGGAGTGTCTGGTGGCAGTAAATATCTTATAGTCTGGGAGGAAGGGTGCATAGCTAGTAAACCTGTGCCAGCCTTTCCCAGGTGTGTGTGTGTGTGTGTGTGTGTGTGTGTGTGTGTGTGTGTGTGTGTGTGTAAATCAAATCTTAAAGACTGTGTTTGTGTCAGCTACTTGAAGCAGGCACATGAAGCACTGGTTTCACAGAGAGACTGGTGGAGGACATGGTTTGGACACTTGGCTGAGGACTTAACTCTGCAGCTAGGCCAGTGGAAAGCCTTATTGGGGATCTGGGGCGAGAAAGAGAGAGAAACACAAACCCCAGGCTTAGTGTGTTCCCTGTGTACTCTTAAGGCAACTTGTGCTTGACACAGAGAGCTGCACCTGGAAATACTGGGTGTATCCATTTTTGTTCCAAGTGAATGTCCCTCTCCACTGTCAGTGGTGAGGATTCAGGCTCCTTGATTGCTGGCTTAGAGTGAGGACATCACATATTAGTGAGCAGTGGGGTGGATATTAATTGAACTTCTGTAGCCTGTAGGCAGTTGTCACTAAAGGTGTTCTGTCAGGAGCCACAAGGTAACATTCAAAAGTTTCATTTCTTTATTCTTTTTTTGTTAGTTTAGTTTAGTCAGGAAAAGCAGGCAAAGATGTCAGCAGAGGATTATGGCAAGCTGACAAAGAACCAATTGACCAAGGTGTGTGAAGCCAAAGGACTGGTGTATGTCAACCTGACTAAATAGAAAATTATTTCAGACTTAGGTAACAGCTCAGACCAGCAACCAGGAGGATAACCAGTCTGGTGATGGGAGCTTGCAACCCTCAGAAACAGGACAGTTCATCTTTTCCTCAAGGGACTTAAAAACCCATCTGGAGTTAGGGACTTGAATTGGAGGCCAAATGTTTGGAATTAGAGTCAGCAGACAGATTGTGGCATTTGGAGGCCGAAGAACATGAGAAGCAGCGTCAACATGAGATGGACTTGCTGATTCGTTGCCAGGGTCATGGAGGTAATGGCAAATAGAATAACCAAACCCCAGAAGCAATAAAGGTCAGTAAATTTCTTCCACAAATTACAGAGGGTGATAATTTTTATAGTTCTATTCATATATTTGATAGAATATGTAAACAGTATAATGTTGATCAAGGGTTATGGGTATGGTTCCTGACCCCCTTACGCCATGGTAAAGCTGTAACTGCTGTTTCTAAATTGTCTGCTATTGATTGTTTAAACTATGAAAAAGTAAAGAAATATTTACTTGACTGAAGTTTACAGAAAAAAGTTTCATGAGCATAGACACAAGGCAGATGAAAGTGTGTGTGATTATATTGCTGAGTTAAGCACTTATTTTTATAGGTGGTGAGTGGGTGTCAGGTTACCACTTTTGAAGGTCTGGCAGACATTCTGGTGAGGGAACAAGCCCTTAGCACTTTACCTGAGGACATGAGAATCTGGCTGACTGAGAGTGTAACTCTGCAGATGAGCTGGAAAAAAAGAGGAATTTTCACTGCACAGGAAAGGGAAACCCAGTGCTGAACATGGATATAAGGGAACCCATGGTGGGCAGCCTAAACAACCCCAACACAGTTCACCAGTAACAGGGAAGCCACTAGTTTAGGTACATGGCCAGGATCAAGGGGTAGATGTTTTAAATTTAACCAGGTGGGCCATGTATCATACAGATGTCCGTGGAGGCAAGTTGGAGAACAAAAGGTAGGGGAGCCAGCAATTGGGAATAACAGTATGCCAGTGGTTAGTTTCTGGAGACAGCAGGAGTACCAAACTATCACAAGAAGTTATATCCTATCTTAGTGGATGGAAAACAGGCCACTGCTAAGACAGACATAGCCTCTGACATAACCACTATGAAGCCTGCAGTGGTTAAAGAGGAACAGTACTTGCTTAGGCAGTCCACTCCAGTCAGAGCTATAGGAGGGACCCCATTCCAAATGGCTTTGGCCAGGGTTCATCTTGACTGGGAGGGTAGAAAGGGAAGTAAGCAAGCAAGTAGGTGTGTTTGAGGATATTCCTGCCGATGTCCTGATAGGGAATGATTTTGATAATGTAGTACCTTGTGTGCATGCAGTTACATGCAGTTAGGCTTGGAGACAGGCATGTGGGTTTGGTAGCCTGGGGGAGACCCAGGCAAACACCACACCTGAAGCCACAACTGGTGAGGTGGCTATTTCAGGGAGGGTGCTACCATGTAGCAGTGAGCCTGAAGGTGAGCCACAGCTGCTAGTAGGTACTGATGTTCCTATGGACAAAGTGACTGCAAGGGCAGAGGTGGTTAGTAGTACCCAGGCTGACAGTGAAGCACTGCTGCCAGATGATACCAGACTTCCTCTGGAAGGGAATCTGGGAAGAGTCACAAAAGTAGAGCTGAGACAGGCTCAGCTCTCAAAACCCTCATTATAAGACTTGTGGAAGTTAGCTAAGGAGGCACCTGATTCTCAAGGAACAGGGGAATCTATATGATGGAACAAAGGGTTACTGTATAGAGATTGGACCCCTGAGGGAGGGCTTCAGGGTGAGGTAATACAGCAGCTGGAAGTGCCTAGAGTATACCATCTGGCACTTCTAGCCATAGTCCATGACATTCCTTTTGCAGGTCATATGGGCATAAAGCATACCAAGAGATGTAGTATGCAGAACTTTTACTGACCTGGGGTTGCAATGTAACTGGATATTGCAGGACCTGTGAGCAGTGCCAAAAGGAGAAAAGGCAGGGGACAAGTTCAAGGCTCCTTTGATGCCTTTGCTTGTGACTGTGGAGCCATTTCAGAGGGTAGCTATCGATATTGCGGGGCCTCTGAGTACCCCAAGTTCCACAGAGAAAAAGTATATCTTGGTTGTGATAGATTATGCTACTAGATACCCTGAGATGGTGGTTCTGTCCTCCATTGAGGCAGAGATGGTGGCAAATGCTTTGTTAGAGATTTTTCAGCAGGGTAGGTTTCCTGAGAGAAGTACTGACTGACAGAGGTGCAATTTTCATGTCAGACCTGCTGGCTTGTCTGTAGAAGCACTGTGGGGTGAAGCACCTAAAGACCAGCCCTCTACCATCCCCAGGCTAATGGTCTTGTGGAGGTGTTAAACTCTGCACTAAAAACATGCTACAGGCATCTGCAGACCCATTTAAAAGAGAGTGGGACAAATATTTGCCCCATCTACTGTTTGCGTACAGACTGGTACCCCAGGAATCTACAGGTTTTTCACCCTTTGAGTTGCTGTATGGGCATAGGGTGAGGGGGGACCTTTAGATTTGATTTGTGATGAATGGGAGGGTGAGTGTGAATCCCAGAAGGAGTCTGTTGTGGCATATGTCCTAAACCTAAGGACAAGGCTTAGGGAGCTCATGGGCTTAACCCAGGAAAACCTGTCAGGAGCCCAACAACAGAAAAATGTCTGGTATGACAAGAATGCTCGAGTCGGAGAGTATGCTGTGGGACAGCAGGTGATGGTTCTCATTCCTGTCAGACATAATAAGCTGGAGGCAACTTGGGAAGGACTCTTCAAAGTAGTAAGGAAGACAGTGATGTTAACTACGTAGTTGAACTGCTAGGCAAGAGGCAGGGGCACAAATTGTACCATGTAATGAAACCTTACCATGATAGGGAGGCCCTGGTGCTAAGTATTTGCAGTGGATGGCATGAGGAGTCTGAGGGGGATCTGTTGACTGATCTCCTCTGTGAGACTTGGACTGACACCTCAGTGGAAGGGGTAGCAATGTCCAAGCAGCTATCCCCTGCCCAGGTTTGAGAAATCCAAGCAGTACTACAGGAGTCTGAGGGCATGTTCTCTGGGAAACCTGGGTGCACCTACCTGGTGCAGCACCATGTAGCCACATGGTGCTGCACCTACCTGGAACAGTAGGAACAGTAATCATCTAGATCAGTCAGGAAAATATAGTGAGATTAGTTAAGTATTTTTTCCTGTAACTGTGTGAATCTTTCCAGCTGTGTTATTTTTAATATTTCCAGTGACTGAAACTCTGGTGTTTACTGTAAATAGATTTCTTATTTTCATGTTCTTTTATTATTATTAAACATATTTAAACGTTTTGTTATGGCTGATCCTTTACAGAATATTTTAACTTTTAAGAGAACTTATATCTATTGGTGACACTGTGGCTACTCATGAAGCCTGGCTGTTTGGTCAACCATTTATATTAGTATTAATTTCACATTAATTGCCTACCCTTGCAAGAGCCTTACAGTAGCTGGCTTTGGAGTGTCTGGTCACAATAACTACCTTATAGTCTGGGCAGAAGGGAGCATAGCTAGTAAACCTATGCCAGCCTTTCCCAGGTTTGTGTGTGTGTGTGTGTGTGTGTGTGTGTGTGTGTGTGTGTGTGTGTGTGTGTGTGTGTGTTTGTGTGTGTGTGTCTGTGTGTGTGTCAGGTATTGTAGCATAGATATGAAAGACTGTTTTGACAAAGAGAGTGGTGGAGGACTTGGCTTGGACACTTGGCAGAATACTTAACTCTGCAGCTGTGCCAGTAGAGACCCTTACTGGGGACCTGGGGAGAGACAGAGAGAGAAACCTAAATGCCGGGCTGAGTGTGTTCCCTGTGTGCTCTTAACTTAAATTGTGCTTGATACAGACAGCTGCATCTGGAAATACTGGGTATATCCACTTTTGTTCCAAGTGAACGTCCCTCTCCAGTGTCAGTGGTGAGGATTCAGGCTCCTTGATTACTGGCGCAGAGTGGGGACATCACAGCCCACATCGATTCTGTTGGTTTCTTGGTCTCTCTCTCTCTCCCCCCTCTCTGTCTCTCTTTGTGTCTTCTGAATAACTATGAACACATGACAGTGCATCATTTTTTTTGCCAGAGCTCTGACTCTCCATGGACAAATGTGGGTAAACTGCCTCTAAAGTTGGCAGTGCTAGAACATTGTAAATTTGTGACAAATGGAAAAAATATTTCCCCAGTTAAAATGAAGGCCTCAGTTTTACTTTTGCTGTTTTTTTCTTGTGTTTATTGCTGATTATTTTTGCTGTTTTTTTCTGTTTTTTTTTTTCAATGCATTCCAGCCATATACATTAAGATCTTTGTTGTGTGTACCATACTGCACAACAATGCACTGTGCACACAAATGATGCAACAGGTGAGCATTATGGCAGGAATTTCCCTACCAGTTGTAGCAGCAACAGCAGCAGAAGGACATGGTGGAGAGTTAAGTGAAGAACATGCAACAGCAGTACCACAGCTGAGGCACAAGATAAGCACATTACATTACAGCACTGGCAAAGAGGCATTGTCTGGTTCAAACTATAACACAGACAACACTGAATAAAATGATGCATGCAGTATTGCATCCAGGCTATGGATTGTAGAGCATGAGCTGGATATGCTTTACATCAGATATCACCATATCAACACACTTAGTCAGTGTGCAGGACATAGTCATCATCTCTTAAACAAGTGTGAGGGATGCGGTGACAGGTGACTGCAAAATTATAATACTGGGTGTCATAAGATGTGAAAATGGAAGTATGTACTCTGGGAAGTTTTGGGGAGACTGGGATCATGTCCTCCAACAGTGGGGTTGTACTGCCCTAATGTAGCCTTTGTTGGTGTCCACTTTGTTGACTTGTGGTGCCACTGCTTAATGGAGTGTGTGGCAGGAAAGGAGTGCAACTGCTGGACCATGCACATGAACCCAGATGAAGCATCCTCTGTGGTGAACCTTATAATTATCACTGAACATGACCTAGACAACACTCACAGCTCGGGGTAGTAGGCCATATGGCCAGACTCCTCCCTTTATATACTGTACCCATGCCTCAGCATATTTTCCTTGAATCTCACTTCACCTTGTGGAATGTCCTTACCATGGTTTCCAATGTCCACAATTTGAACCCCCCCCCCCCATCCACAGGAAGATAGTATTGTGTCATGCAAGTGTCACCGGTTTCCAGTTGCATATACCATTACATAGGTTGGTTCATAGGTTCATAGGTTGGTACTAGGCTATCAGCCCTAGGGCCTATACAAGCCTAGCCATAACAATTCCCTGGCTATTTCTTCCCACATTATTTACTTTCCTGGACCCCTGTCTAGCAGGGCGACTGACGTGATCCCTGGGGTGAATTTCCTTTCTCCCATCCAATCGTCAAGGTTCCTCTTGAAGAGGTCCAAAGAGGCACTCTGCTTGACATGTATGGGCAATCTATTCCAGAGTCTGCGGAATCTCTGGGTCAAGAACCTATCCCTCCAGCATGTTTTGTTTATTGTGATGACAAGGTTTAGATCCCTGGAGCGTGTAGCTCTGAGGGATTGGGATTTCTTTAAGTGTAGCATGTCCAACAGCTCTTGGTTTGACATGGCCTTGTATTTTAAGCAGAGATCGCCTCTGAGTAGACGATATGCGACAGAGTATAGTTGGAGTTTTTTAAGGCGGTCAGCGTAGGGCATCTGCTTTAGGCCTGTGATTCTTTTAGTGAGGTATTTCTGAGGCCTTTCCAGTTGTTGCAGATGTCTTGAGAGGCACATACCAAATGGGGCGTTGTATTCTATAATGGGTCTAATGAGGGATGAGTACAGTGGGACAATGACCTCCTTTTTCTGGATGAAAAGCCCTTCGTGATGAGGTGTGCCACATAGAAGGATTTCCTGACTGTTGTGGTGATGTGGTTATCGAAGGTGAGACCACTGTCCACCTGTGTCCCTAAGTCTCTTATCACACTTTCTGTGTTTAGTGTACTGCCACCTATATGGTAATTCATGGATACATGTTTTTTCCCAAAGGGGATAACAATACATTTCTTGGCATTGAGCTTGAGCCCATGGCTCTGGCACCAAGCATCTGTTTCTGTAAGGCCCTTTTGTAGAGTATCCATATAATTTGGGGATTCAATAATGGCTCCCAGTTTGCAGTCATCTGCAAACTTTGTTAGCCAGAGTCCCTTAGTGTTGACCTGTACTTCAGAGAAGTAGATGCCAAACAAAAGCGGCCCCAGGACTGAACCCTGAGGTACTCCACTTGTCACTTGTCTGGAGCTGTATTTGGAGTCGGCTACTTTTACAGTGTGGGTTCTATCAGTAAGCCATTTAGCAACCCATTGGGTGACATAGGGATTAATGCCCAACTTAGTAAGTTTATCTATGATTCCAGAGTGGGGGATGGTGTCAAAGGCCTTGGCAAGGTCTAGATAGGCTGTGTGGACCACCTTACCCTTGTCCATGGCTCTGGAGACTGATTCAAAGAAGTCAATCAGGTTCAGGAGACTATGACCATACACATGCCATATACATAAGCATATAAGTCACAGGCTTCATGTACAGTTGATTGATCAGAAAATGCTCAGGAATGCAAGGATGTCTGTAGGCTGCTAGAGGTGTGACAATCTACACCACATAGGTGTTAATGAGTTAAAATACTCTATTGAACCTCTACATACAGGGTAAGGTGGTCCACACAGCCTATCTAGACCTTGCCAAGGCCTTAGACACCATCCCCCACTCTGGAATCATAGATAAACTTACTAAGTTGGGCATTAATCCCTATGTCACCCAATGGGTTGCTAAATGGCTTACTGATAGAACCCACACTGTAAAAGTAGCCGACATCTCCCTTATCCTCACTGACATCCACCACAGGGTAATTTCCCAGGCAGGCAGTATCTCTTCCTTAACTCAGGAAAGCTCTACATATACAGTCTGTATGGTTGTAAGCAGTGTTGCAGTAAATGACAATAATGCTTTATGTCATGTTTACTAGGAGCAGTTAGCATGGAGGTCATGCTAATGAAGCCACTAAGTGCAACTGTCTATGAACTGCTGACATTGTGCAACTTGCTATACACACAGCATTGCAAGGCATGTCCGCCATGGTGTACATGAAGCCTGTGACTTATATGCTTATGTATATGGCATGTGTATGCTCATAGTACCATGGTGTGGCACTGCTTCCATGTTATAGTGCCACTGTGCATTGCTACATTGTGTGACATGTGATACATGTCTGTCTGTGCATATGGTGCTATCGTGCAACCATTTTTCCTCCAGTGGGCTTGATTGAATCTCTATGGCTACTTCAAGCTGTGCTGATTGCAAAGCTCCAGCTTGATGTGCCAAGGAGAACAGGATTTTACTGCTCTTCCTGCACAGGTTCTTCAGGGAATGCCTGTTTGGCAGTCATTGAATAAAGTAGATGCTTATCAAGAGCTGGCTGGAATGCTGAATAATGGCACAAGCATTAGCAGCTCTGGCATAGGTACAGTAAACTGAAGTGGCACCACCCTGATCTGCTTCACCACTAGGAATCAGAGGTTCAATAGAGTATTTTAACTCATTAACACCTATGTGGTGTAGATTGTCACACCTCTAGCAGCCTACAGACATCCTTGCATTCCTGAGAATTTTCTGATCAATCAACTTCAAATGCATACGATAAACAAATGCAAATATTTTATGAACAATAAATGCTATTAAAACTGTACAAACTGCAATGTTATCAGAAGTGTTCTTTGCAGTGATAATAGTCAGTGCATTCATAGTCTTTCCATACATAGTATAATATATTATTAATTCACACATACCCAGAATTATATTTTTTGCTAAACCTTAGTATTTCACACCATACCGGTCAACAGCATATGGAGCTCTCAGATGTGTAAGTATGATTTTTAATATGAAAATATGAATAATAAGTGGCAAAGAAAGATCAATTTCTCCATTGCAGGACATCCTAGATTAACAGTCTTAGTGCCCTTTTGCTAATAAATCCTTACTCCCTCTAATATTGCTTATTATTAATTGGTAATTCATTTAGTTAAAGAAGCCAGATTCAAAAAAGATCTGAACACCATAAGCTACGGGTGTTAATTGGAAGTATACAAAAAAGGTGGTTTACCTTTATAATCTCGAATCACACTTGTGCGAGTATTCATATATTTGCATCGAAATAATGAAACTGGAAACAGCGACAGTTATTAATGTTCGAAAAGCAGCAAATCGAACAGCCGATTCGCTGAGTTTCGAACATAAATGTCGACAACAAAATTAGATAAAGTGTAATGCAGGGGGACAAGCCCTCCTGAACCCCCCCCCACACCCCCTACTTTATTATTCTAACTCCGAGATCGCACTACAGCAGGGAAAGGAACCATTTCCAACTCCCCACTATAGTGCAATCTGCCCCAGAATGTCGAATGTGCAATGAGCGAATCTCACTGTGCATTCGCTCATTGCACATTCGAACCTTCTTCCGTTTGATGTTTGCAAACCTTGCAAACTGTCTTTCGAACAATTGTCGGTCACCCGTGTGCAATACGCACATGTAAAGGTAAACCAAAAAGATGCTGTAAGCATGAGACAGTTAATACCATTGTCCTCTGCAATTGCAATTGTTGTTCCCGTATACTTCAGAGAACATACTTTGTCTTCTGGTGATGGAGGTGCACTAGATGAATATAGCTGTGTGCTTCAGAAAGTGGTGGCACCTCTCCCAGCAGTGAGGCATTTGTGACATCAGTGCCAGTCCACTGTACAACTGTGATTGTTATTGTAACATGTGTGATATTTTTCCCCTTGTGTTGTCCTTCTGGAGATCCAGTTGGGGAAGAGGAGGAGGTGAGACTGCAGGTGCTGGGTCATCAGTGGCCAGCAGGCCTACCTTTCAGCAGGGGGACCACTGGGCCCCTGCTGGAGGTGACGTGGAGGGGAGGTCAGTAGTGCCTTTTATGCCTGCCTTTTAGGAGGGGGAGTGAAGGTTGCTTTATAAAAATGGACCAGAGAAATCTCCAGTGGCCTTCTGGCATCATTTACAGAGGTTAGTCGCTACTCAGTTGTGATGACAAATGGATGCATACCTCAGCAATGTGGAACAACTTCCAGCATGACTGGAAGATTTGCACAACTGGCAAACCCCATCAATCAGTCAGATGGAGAGCAAATGGCTCATAACGTCTACCATCCAGGTGTGTGATGCCTGGCATAGCTCAAACTCCATAATTACAGAACTAGGGAAAAAATAATTAGGGAAAATTGTTTCAAATTAAGGGAATGTATACATCCTGGTAATAATAATGCTGAACTTCTCAAAACAATGGCCAATTTTAAGAGGGCTAGAACATTTTTTTTACATGCTTGCAGGACATAGCCCAAAGACTTCCCTACCTGCACCAAGTTGGCCCATTCATTCTGTGGGAGTGAGAGCTATACATTCCAGGGCTAATCAAGAGCAATCTGGCATTTTCATTCCTGCCCAAGAAGCCCGATCAGACCATTCATCCCCCCAGAAGTGAGAGTCAGGTGGTTGGAAGTATGCCATTTTACTGGCCCTTTGGGGCGTGTTATCTTTTCCATAGTGGAGCACCTCATACCCCTTGGCAGCACTCTGAGCTTTGCTGCATGCTGCTGCTGCTGCAAAGAGGACACCTCCACCTGCTGAATCCTCCAGTATGTGCAAAATGGTAGAACATGCTCACTACACCTATGCTTTATAGGTGTAGCAACAACTGTTCCTAATAGGTGTCACCCAAGTGGCAAACCAGAGCTGTCTCCCCTCACCAGGATGGGCAAGTCAGCAGGGGCTGCTCACTGCTATCCTTACCTGTCAGCTCCTATAGATGTCAGAGACACTATTCAAATCTGGGTCACCTGAACTATAGTCAGGGCTTTATTCTTCTATGCCAAAGAGATGACTAGGATGGAACATAATTTTGAGCCAAATGAGAGGTGTCCCTAATATTTAGGAGCACTTGAAATTTTGTTTATTGCACTCTGGGATGATTATATTGAAAAATAACTTTGTAATCTAGATCCAAACAAAGCACAGGGAGGAGATGGAATTAGTAATAATGACCTGTGAACACTTCAGTAAGGTCTTCCAATACCATTATATCTATTATATACTAGGTCACATAAATATGGGGAGATTCCTCAAGACTGGAGACATGCACTTATTAAGCCTGTCTTTAAGGGAAAGGGGAGTAGGACAAACCCAGAATCATACAGACCTTTAAGTCTACTTTCATGTTGTTGACAATAATGAAGAAGGTAATATTGGATACGTTATTGTCAGACTTGGAAAGACTGGGACTTGAACCCACATATCAGCATGCATATGTTGAAGATAGATCTATTACCACCTATAATATAATGTTCTATAACAATATAGTAACTGCTATGAATGAAAAATTGTGCTGTGATGTAATGTATATAGATTTAACTTCAGGATTTGATAGGATCATACACAAAACACTGATTAATAAATTAGAACAACTAGGTATTGATGTACTCTTGATAAGATGGATAGCTGCATGGCTTACAAATAGGACATGGCAGGTATGATACAGCAATTAGACGTGAAAATCTTGTTTACAGTCAGGGTCCATACTTGTTTAGATTGCATCATTTAGATTTATTTTTTTTCATCTGAGGTGTTCGACAGTCTGTATGCAGTCTGTATGCAGATGATTTGAAATTGGGCAAACTGATTACATGTGTTACAGAGAGGGCATGTCTGCAAAATAACTTGGCTGCAAAATAACTTGACTAAATTGACCATTTGGGCACAGGAGAATAATATGCTGATAAATACATCAAAATCTAAGAATACAAGATTTGGGAAACATAAATTGAAATGTGAATATTTAATGCAGCACACAGTGATTGAAATTGTAAATTCATTTAAGGACCTGTGTATATGGGTAGATCCAGCTTTCAGTTTTTATAATCATATAAACCAATTGATTAATAATAGTTTTAGAACTATATAAAACATTTATAAAGTCTAGGAAATCAGAAATGATAGTCATTATTTTTTTAGTTACGTTAGATCCAAACTTAAGTATGAAATAACAATATGGAAACCTTATAAGAAAACAAGGATGAATAAACTGGAAAGAGTACAGTGAAACTATACCAAGAACATCCATGGATGTGAAAGTTTAAGTTATTATGAAAGACTAAAATAGCTGAACGTGTACAGTGTCTCATATAGATACTTAAGAGGAGACCTCATTCGGGTATACAGGGCATTTAGAGACAACTACCTCTGGGAATGTTTGGGGTTATCAAAACGTAGTACAGAATCATCAGACAACCTGTGTAGAAGGTTCTATAGGAATGAGAAGTGTGCTAATTGGTTCTGTGAGAGAGCAGCTGATGCATGGAACAGCCTACCAAACTACCTCCAGTACACCTCTTTTGATTGTGCACCTTTAACTCCTAGTGGGTGTGGCTTGAGTAAAAAATAAAGTTATCACCTTACAATTCTAACAAATACTCATTGACATAGGTCAAATATCAATACAGTTGTGTTTGCCACCATGTATGCTTCAAGATAAAATATTCTGATACCTCGTATAGGGCATGGTTTTGGAATTATTAATGCAAATATAAACAAGCAATATTTGACGCCTAGAGGAGCAGTAGGAGGTAACTGCAGATGCACCTGGAGGTGTCACTCGGATGTAATGAGTTAAAGCAAGTACTAGTTTGGGTATTTTTAAGAATAGTCTGGATACTTGTTATAGGAACAACTGTTTTGGTATATCAGCATGCTAGAAGGATATTAATGCCCATGTTTGAAATATTTATATGTATGTCTGCATGTATCCTCATTTGATGTTTTCCCTCTCTTATGTTTCATTCCCCATTCCTTGTTCACTTTTCAACCCTCCCCATGTGTCCACCCTGTATGTATCTTGCCATCCATTGTCCTCTTCATCTTTTTAAAGCATACCACCTCATCTATGTATATTCTATGTTTTTTGTCTGCCCTTGCTACTTGCCCCTCTCCCTCTATCTCATGCAAAAGGGGAGGTTCCCAAACAAACAACTTAATTTCCACTACCTTTCATACCTAATTTTTATACTTCTGTGTCTTCCTCTGCTTGATGTTCTCCCATTTCATACATTCCTTTCTATCCCATTTCATCTCCATTTATATAATGAGCAGGGCTGCCACTTTGCTGTACACACAAACACAGTGATGTATATCAGTTGGCCATTACACTGTCCTTCTTGTGTCAGATGGGCACTACATGTAACTGTGCAGTGGTGCATTGTGAATGCGAATGTGCATTATTTGACTGCACTTCATTGTCTTGTCTGTGACCTCTGTTATCTCAGTCATACACAATGTTATATAACTACACCTGATACACAGTAGCCTAAAAGCTGTCTGCCCTTTTACTGCTGTGTCAGTCTTTTTATATGCTGACCTTTGCTCCGTATGCAAGCACTAACCTCTGCCAATGCATGTCTGACTAACTGCACCTTTTCATGCAGCGACCTCCGCGAAAATTAGTGCTGTGCAAAAGTGCATTGCTCTTCTATGAATCCTAGTAATTTTTAATTTGTCTGATTTTACTCAGAATTATGTATGCTATCATAATAATGCCATATGCATTTTTTTAGATTAAATAGGAAATTCTTCGCATCAGTGATGAGAATGTAATTTTTTTCTCTTTGGATGCATATTATGCCAATTGCCTAGACAACTGTCAAGATTTACGCCACTCATCTGTACCCATACTTAGAGTGACTAATAGTTTTACAAATCTTGTCTGTTTTTGTTTTCCAAATAACATTTTACTGAAAAAGCAAGCTCAAACAGCTATAGTTCATTGCATACTGAATGAAGGCTGCAAAAGCCAACATAACCAGCAGGTGGCACTGTCAGCTACACAATATCAAATTATTCAGCACAAATTGGATACTTCTATGAAAATTGCTGCAGTGAAGTTCAGTTCCAAAAATTCAGGAGTTCAGCAGAAAACTGATAGCATAACTGCCTTATTGCCAGGGCTAAAATCCTATCTTACCAATGTAGAAAAAAAAAAGCAGATGGGAAGTGTCTTGTAAGGTACTCACGCTATAACATTTTTGGTGAATGCACTTTCTTTCTGGCAGAATATATGATACTAGAACGAACATAGATTTTACTGAATCACAGCTTTATGTTAAGGATTGCTACCATATCTGAACCATTTAATAAATAGGAGCTCACCTCAAAATGTAAAGCAATAACTAGAGCAAATGAATTGAAATTCTGTGGCATTTAAATCAAGGACCTACACTTGGTCACTATCAGACATCAAAATGTTTGGCATTAGGCAACTGCATAGATCCTTTTGGAATAGCCCTCCGGTACACACATCAGCACTGCCTTCACATAAGAGCAAATTAATTGAGATACTGTGGCATTTAAATCAAGGACCTACACTTGGTCACTATCAGACATCAAAATGTTTGGCATTAGCCAACTGCATAGATCCTTTTGGAATAGCCCTCCGGAACACATATCAGCACTGCCTTCACATAAAAACACAAATCACGAAACACAACTCTCCTAAGCAGTGTGCCACTCAACCAAAGCCCCTAAGGCAAAACAGCATGCCCAACACACTAGTCATAGGTGGCTCGCTAGTGAGGCACACCAATGTCTCATTTACTAGGTTGAATAAGGAGAAAGTAACAGTCAGCTGCCTGTCAGGTGCCAGGATCTGCCACATAATGCATGCACTCAGGTCCCTCAACAACAGGTACAAATATGACTCTGTCATTGTACATGTGGGTGGGAATGGCCCGAGACGTACCTCCCTGGACTACATGAAAAGAGACATGGAGGAGCTCTCAGATTACGTAGCCCAGGCGGGTATGACCCTAGCCCTGAGCAACATCCTACCATCACCCAGAATGATACGATAGTACAAGCAGAAACTGATTGATTTCAGTAATTGGCTAAGTTTCTGGTGTCATTCTAAGGGGATCCAGTATCTATCTGCCTGGGAAGACATGACTGACAGACCTTATTGCTTTGCCAGAGATGGCCTGCATCTGTCACCCCTGGGCTTCCGGATAATGGCTAAGGCTCTTGCCACCCCTATAGTACCTTTTTAGGTGGTGTTCCAAAGACCAAATTACCACCATAGCAGCTACAAACAAATGTAATCTGAGGGTCATCCTACTCAATGCTAGAAGTCTAAATCTCAAAATGCACTTGCTCGAAGCACTCCTTAAAATGGAGAACATTGACATTTGTGCTGTTGCAGAGACCTGGTTCAAGGCAACAGAAATCACCCCTGCACTACTAGGCTATAACTCATTCCACACCTTTCAGCCCCAGAACTTGGACCGAAGCTCCAAAGGCGGTGGTGTTTCTACACTCATAAAGGATGCACACACCTCCAGACTGGTGGCCCAACATAACGCATCAGAGATACTTCAGGTGCAGCTAACATTGGGTAAGACCGCAATTCAAGTTGTAGCCTGCTATAGGGCCCCAACCATGTCCCAAGACTCACACTCCATGTTCCTAAGCATCCTGGAGAATATTAGAGTCCAACATAACACTCTCATACTGGGCGACTTCAACTACCCCTCCATTAACTGGGTAAACTACTCATGTACCAATGCACTTGCCCAATGTTTCATGGAATTCATTAATTCCAATGCCCTGGACCAGCTTGTTCTTACCCCCACTAGAGGTAGCAACATTCTTGACCTAGTCATTACTAACATGGGTGACCGTTGCTCTACACCAGTAGTCAACTCCTCCCTGGTTAGATCTGACCACAAGCTAATCACCTTGGAAATCCACATCCCTCCCACCCCACCCACCCCCGCAAAGGTAACTACCATGAAAAACTTCTCCAAAGCTAACTTTGGGCTCCTAAAGACAGAGGTGGCTAACTTCACGGCACCCATGCAAATGGAGAATAGTTGCATGACCACCGAATCATACACCAATGCACTGTACGAACACGTACACAAATGCATGGATCTCACCATACCCAATAGAACTAAGACGCTCTCCTCCAAAAAAGGAAGCCAATTTGGTGGTCCCCTGCCATAAACAAACTCTACAACAGAAGGAGGAAACTGATGTGAAATAAGATGAAGTCCTAAGACTGGAAAAACTCTCTTATCAGCCTCAACAAAAAGTTGAGATCCCTCATCAAATCCTCTAAAGCTAGCTATGAAAACAGAATTGCTGCAGGTGTGACAAAGACAACCACAAGGCCTTCTATAGTTATGTAAAGAATCTCCATGGCAATACCCAGATTTGCTCTGAGCTACTGCACAATGGAACCTCCTATACCGAGCCAACAGATATTGCCAGTGTATTAGCCGACAGATTCAGTGCCAACTTTACCCCTCTCTCCCCTCTAAAGGACCAATCACAATAACAGTAGATTGCCAGGCACCCAGAATTACTACTGCCAGGTTAAAACAGCACTGTCCAAGGCCAAGAATACAGCTTGTATGAGACCTGACAATATACCTGTGTTCTACATGAACTGCAGAGTGAACTGGCACCTCACTTGTGTGCCCTGTTCAATCACAGCCTCATCTCAGGCTTTGTCCCTACTGAATGGCGCACTGCTACAGTCATCCCTTTCCACAAAGGAGGAGCAACTACAGACCATGGGAACTATCTTCCCATTAGCCTGAGGAGTCTGATATGCAATTCTATGGAATGCATCATCATGGACCTAATAAACAAGGATATAGGGAATTTCCAAACTCTGGAACCCACACAGTTTGGTTTTGTGAAGGGTAGATCATGCCTGCTCAACTTGGTCGACTTCTTTGAGTCAGTCACCAGAGCGATGGATGAAGGAAAGGTGGTTCATACAGCCTACCTTGATCTGTTCAAGGCCTTTGATACCATTCCCCACTCAGGAATCATAGAAAAACTCACTAAGCTAGGCATCAACCCCTATATCACCAGGTGGGTTGCAAACTGGCTCACAGATAGAACCCACAGTGTGAAAGTAGCTGACTCCAAGTCAGACTGCTGACCAGTCATGAGTGGAGTCCTGCATGGTTCGGTCCTAGGTCGTCTCCTGTTTGGTATCTACTTCTCTGAAGTCCAGGCCAACACAAAGGGACTCTGGCTGACAAAGTTCACAGATGATTGTAAGTTGGGAACTATTATTAACTGCCAAGTGATGTTGACATCCTACACAAAGGCCTCACTGAGACCAAAAACTGGTGTCAGAACCATGGCCTTAAGCTCAATGCCAAAAAAATGTGTCGTCATCCCCTTTGGGAAAGACCCAGTTCCCATGAATTACCACATCGATGGCAGTCCACTGAACCCAGAAGGCGTTATAAGAAATCTGGAAACACAGGTTGACAGCAGCCTCTCTTTTGACCACCACATTGCCACTGTGGTCAGAAAGTCCTTCTGTGTGGCACATCTCATTACTAAGGGTTTTGCATCCAGGGAGAAAGAGGTCATTGTCTCCCTCTACTCTTCCTTCATTAGGCCAATCATTGAGTACAATGCTCCATTTGGCATGTACCTCACTAGACACCTGCAACAACTGGAGAGGCTACAAAAGTACCTCACAAAATGATCCCAGATCTTAAACACTTGTCCTATATGGACAGACTCAAAAAACTCCAACTATTCTCTGTCTCATATTGCCTACTTAGATGCGATCTCTGCTTGACTTACCAAGCCATGTCTGTCCCAGCTCTGCTAGAAATGCTACATCTAAAGAAATCCCAATCCCACCACACTACATGCTCCAGAAACCTCAACATCATTACCATCATCAACAGAATGTGCTAGACGGACAGGTTCATAACAAAGAGACTGCCCATGCTATGGAATAGACTTCCCATACATGTCAAACAGA
Organism: Protopterus annectens; assembly: GCF_019279795.1. Taxonomy (NCBI): domain Eukaryota; kingdom Metazoa; phylum Chordata; order Ceratodontiformes; family Protopteridae; genus Protopterus; species Protopterus annectens. Next base: position 865,344,545 of record NC_056741.1, on the reverse strand, counting down.
GCACCTCCCTGGCCCACTTCAAGAGAAATCTTGATGAGTGGATGGGAAATAGAAAATTCACCCGGGGATCACTCCAGTGGCTATACTCGACAGAGGCACTGGGAACTAAGGTCAGGTGGCACGATGCCAGGATAATCCTATGGGCTAGACTTTTAAAGGCTCCAGGGCCATTAGCCTAGAACACACCTATGAACCTATGACCCTACGTATGACGGATAGTCATGGTTTCATCATTTCCACTGTAGGCAGAAACCTGATTGTTTTTCAATAGACGACTAGTTCGCATAACACTCAACTGTCCAGAATTTCATAGATTGTACAAATGTTTGCCTCATATTTCTGGTCTGTTCCTCATAATATTTGTGATTTTGGGGCAAATCATTGAGGATTGAGGTCACAAAGGAATGACAGCCATTTTAGTTTCAGATTTCATATCCTTCATAAAATGCATGCTAATGCAAAACATGGAATTTTATCAACTTTCTAAGTTCATAATAATATTTAAATCTTTTTCTGGCTTTATACCTTTCTTCCTGTGTTACTTTTGGCTTTGCCCAGAATTCTTGTGCTAATAGGCTGAGATGTACAGCAGACAAGTAGTAGAGGATAAGATGCAGAAAGTCATCTTTACGTGAAGACCTTGTCTGGTCCTTCTAAGATAGTTCTTAGGAAGGTATTTTGACAGTTTTGATAGCTGGATATTTACCTGTGTGGAAGCAATATTTTATTATACTCTGTTTTTGAACAATATATTTCCAACAGATTTTAAGGAGTTCTCACTGTCATGAAATATTCACCTTTTTCCGCAGATTACTACATAATTTGAAAAACTGTAAGAAACTGGTAAAATCCTAAAATTCTTTTAAGCTATCTGTGGGAGGCAGGTGTGTATGGGCAACTCCTTCTTAAACAGAATTCCAGCTTTGGGGAGGAAAAGTGAGTTACTTGTCATGTTAACTGTTTGGAGATTTTTTTCCTGGGCCTCTACTGAAAAGGGGCCTGTGCCCCAGTCAGACTTTCCTGCTAAATAAATGTAAAACCAATAAATAAATCAGTAAATGTTTCTATTTAGTCAGATATAATGGTCCTCCCCCATACAAATGTAACTTTGAGAAGGTGCAACATAAAGTCATATGACAGTACCCGGTTGGGGGGGGGGGGCACCAGGACTCTTACTTCTGGGTCCAAGCACCCTGGCGTCTGGATATGACCTGCTGCAGGGACAGTGTCAGGAGGGGAGTTTAACTGGGGTGGTACACCTGTCAAAAAGTAATGTAGGTGTCCTAAGAAAAGATTAGGGAGGACAGAAACCTCCTCCGGAGCAGAAGGGCAATAGCTCATTTGATCTTGATGTTCAATATGAATACAGACTGTGAAAATGGGGTGTCACAATCCTTCTGGCTTGCTAGATTTTAAACAGGAGCTGTCAGGAAAAAAGCTGCATAAACCACATGCTGCTCAGGTGATGGTGTGCAGATGTGTTGCACAGGGTTGGTTGCTTTAACTTTGCATGTATTCATTTTACTGCAGAGATAAAAACAGAGCAACCCAGGTAGTGTTCCAAATTCGTTACAGACAAGCGAGCCTCAGTAACAAAAAATCAGACGTATTTTAACAATGTTAAGCATATCAGCTTGTATATACTTAGAAGTAGGTGTGGAAATTATACATATTATTTAATTTTAAACCAGCCTATTCATGGCAAACAATATAAACCGGGCTGTAAAAATGCATTTTAGAACAGCAAGTACCCACCCCCCACACTACTACTGATTAAGTCAAACTAGATCCTAGTTAAGGAAAACACTACCTATCTATTTGTAACACACATTCCAAGATCAGGTATTAAGGACAGCATAACAGATACATAAAATGATAGACATAAGAAGACTTTTAACTAAAATCGCTTTTGGCTAATACAATAAAGCCTTCATCAGGTCTGTAGCAAATTAAAATCAAGAAAAACACATAGCTATCTAACCACAAACATAATTAAACTAGAACATTATAAACATAAAAATACATCTGTCTAATAATATCTAGTAGATACCCATCTAAGTGTATTAGTGGGCATAAAAAACTAAGTTATTAACAGCTCAGAAAAAAATGTCAGTGCTTTGCAAGAAAAAAAAACTGTCATGACAGTTTTCATGTTTACTGCCCAAAAACCTGTATACAATGAAAACAAGTAGAAAAAAACACACAAAAAATACAGAAAACAGTGGATGAAGTAAACTAGTAATATATAAAAGTGTGCAGGTGTGAGTGTGCACGAGCGTCCACCAGTATGGTAAATGGGCTATTATACCAATACTACATGGTAAAAGTGGCATGAAAAAATGTGTTTTGACTTTACCGTTTAAATCTCTGGTGTGATATAATAAATCTAATCAAAGTAGAATTGAGGTTAAAGTAACTTAACATATATATATATACATATATATATATATATATATATATATATATTTATTTATTTATACACATTCTACATATTTTTGTTATTATTTAGTATATTTTTAGTACATAAAAATATTCTTCAAAATATTCCCTAAAAAACCCTTTACAGATTGTGTAGCAGCGTACATAAATTCAATAGAGCAATAGCAGTTCAGTCCTGGTTTTCTGAATGCATTTAATTTCAACTGCCAGCATAGTTCTTTTTTCCCCAACACACCATTGATGTCCCCTTCAAGCCTATCCATCTCCACACAGTCCAGAATGATACATTTAAAACTAGAATTTCTGGAGTGTTCTAATAAGAGTTTGAATAAGGCGTTCCTCTTGACATTTATGTCTGATGTCAGAAAGATGACCTGAAATCCTTCTTTTTAGTTTATTCATAGTTTTACCCACGTAAAATGCAGGACAGTCATTACACATGGCCCTATATACAACTTTTTCAGTATTAAAGTTACTATCTGCTGAAGATTCCACCATCTTTTTAAGATAGGGGAACTCAAATGAGTCACATTCCATCAAGTACTCACAGAAAGTGCGGTTAGGTGGCCCACGGATTATAGTGCTCATGTCATCCCGGTGTTATTTTTCTTTTCCGCATAGCTACATATGCTTCTGCTCTTTTTGTATACAAAAATAGGATGTTCTAAAACCCTTACAAGCTGCTGATTGTCAGTGAGGACGGCCCAGTTCTTCTTAATATTAGCTTTAATTGTATTGAAAACCCAGGTGTTAGAATGCAACTGTCTTTACTTTTCTATTCTTTTGGGTTAGGGTGGCCTCATTGCATAATTCTACCGAAAGACCTATTCCACGTAGGGTTATTGTTAGTTTTAGAATCTCTAATAGGATCCAGGATCATATGTAACATGTTTGATTCATATCCTCTGGTTAAGAAATCATTTTCAAGATCATTCATATTTTTGGGAAAATACTGCAGCAAGCATCTTATTAATTTGCCAGCTACATGACCCAATAGGCTCGCATACTTCTTTTGGGTTAGTGACACTGAAGCACTGCTTGGCTAAATAATTTGCTCAGTCACACAGTTTTGAGTGGATCCTGGGGGATGAAACCAAAGGTGGCATGTTGAGGCTTGTTAGCGGCAACATTCTTCTGTTAAACCGTTGGACAATTTATAGCTTATAATTATAACAATATGCAAACTGAGTGGATACTAAGCTGTTTTGTTATTAAAAATTTTTATTTCAAGAGGCCGTGTTACCAATAGAGGGCAGTAAATTGCAATCATAAAACTGTACAAGTATGCACATTAACTCATTAGAATGTACGATTTCTGAGAAGGCATTTGTCATTGCTATTAAACATCTTTTTTTTTACTGAATGTTTCAATTAACACACATTTCTGTTTTGCAATTAACATTTGTTTGCATTTTTTATTAATAATTAACATATTTATTAATGCATCAGTGGCAAAGAATATGGAAGAGTGGTGATACCATACATGTTACATCTGTGCACCATAACTGTATCATTATAATTAGTTTAAAGAACAATTTGTCATTGTAGCCAAAGAGTATGGAAGGGATTGGTGATAACATATATGTGCAATGCATTAACATATAATTTGTGCATCATAACTGTATAATTAAAGAACAATTTGTTATTGCAGCCTTTCTAAATAAAACAACTTCCATAGTACTTCAGGAATTCTTCTGTAGCTGTGAGCCAGTATTAATTACAAGAATTAACTTAGTAAGCAAGCACTCAATGCATCTAGGGCACCAGAAATAATAAGAAAAGAGCTCTACTGGTAGACATAATCAGACTGGGAAAGAAATTGCGGTACTTATTTGCTGAGTTGTGCAAGCTGTAAAACTTTAAATGCAGAAGACAGCCAATAGAATGATTTGGCAGTAAAAGTGAGACAGTAATGTAGCAATAACAAAATTCTTACTTTACTAAAAGGGGTAGAAGCTGGAGAGTGGTGACACTAAGTGAGACCTGAGGGATGTGGAAAGAAAGTTTACTGCATGTGTCTGCACCATTTTTTGGCACAAGTCCCCTTTTTGTCTAAGCCAGTCTTTACATTGTAAATCCTTTCAATTTCCCCACCCAACAAGCCAAGACTTTGTGATGGGCATTTAAGAGCCAACAATTCAGTGGTTGTCATCCTTTCTCCTTGTGTCAGCTGACAAGTACATTGTAAGTCCTGTGGTTGTAGGATCCTAGTGAGGGTGCATCCCTCTAAAGAGCTGAGCTCCAGCTATACAGCTTAAGCACACTTTAGCAGGCAGAGTGCATCTGCAAGTCTCAGTGCCTTGGACCAGCAACACGTAGCCGACTGCTTGGTGCTGCTTCTCAGGTGGGACTTTCACCAACTCCCTCCATCATAGATGAGTGATCAAGCATTAGTTCTCTATTACCATTTCTGTCTGCTAGCTCCTTAAAACAAGAGCACATCAACCTACTGACAGTTGTTATTGTAAATGCCATTAGAGAAAGGTAAATGCTTTGAAATAAACTTTCTGCAACAGTGGATCTTTCTCACTGTTCTGCAACTTCAGAGTAGGTATATAAAAGTGTGGGATGTCCTTTCATGTAAGGGTGCAGGGGGGTTGCCCCTGCAAAAAAAAACTTTCCTCCAAGGTAAGCTGAACATTTTTCTATGTGTTTTTGATCTCTCTGTATTCAGGTGAATGGCTGTCAATAGATCACTATGATACCCCTTAAAACACCCATGTTACTAGCTGAACCTGCATCTCTGAGGCTGCAGTCAAATATTCTTCATACTGGCTGTCCACACTTTTTTAAAATTATTTATCTGGCTTTCCTTTTCTTTCATATATGAAACATATTTACCTTTCATTCATCCGTTCATTAGTACATGCTTTAGAAGTGTTCAGTCATGGTTTACTTCAGCCTGTCCCAAAAACTGTAGGTATACGATGGATAACTCTTCAAATTTCTAGTACTGTAAAGTGTCAGTAGCTGTGTATTGTGTAAGTGCAACCCTTAAAGTCATTCTAGTCCTTAGCTATACTAAGATCAACAAATCATTGACTAAGATTAACAAACCCTTGACTAATTATTTATTTAAAAAGATGGCGGGGATATTACAAAGTATCATCATCTCTGCACAACCCACCATCTCATCTAGTAAGTGAATTGCATAGGTGACAGCAGTGCCCAGGAGGACACTGAGGTAAACGGAAGAGGGGCACTGACCACAACTCTGATCTGTGATATATAACAATAAGTATCCTGGGTTTTTTTTTTTTTTTTTGCTTATTTTTTGCTAGTTATTGCTTATTCTAATCATTTATAGAACTTTTTTGTTGTCTGATGCCTACTATTTTACACTAAATTTTATTGCTATAAACTAATCTGCACTGTTGTACTGAAATTGTCTGCCTTACAGGACCTGTTAAATCACTTTTGTTACTGGTACACTGTTTGTAAAGCTTTTTTAGCTAGTTTCACTGTGTGAAAGGTATTAACTGGAAATTTTCTGTATTTGTTAAGCATCTGTTTGTTCTGATTTTCTGCCAAGGAGAGTATCATATAACTGATTTGTTTGCAGTTAAAAGCATTCTCTCCAGTCTCCTTGCACCTTTATCTGTTTAAAACTTTCATTTAGTGTCTCACTGCTGTTTTTCTGCTGTGATAAACATTTCTATAGTGTTTTCTGCCTAAAATAGTGTAGCTAGTAGCTGTAGCATACTTGGTAGCTTTGCAGTTACCCACCCCTAGTGTAAATTTGATTTGAGACACTCCTCCCAGTCTAGTGTCATTAGCTCATTCTACCTAATACAGAGAGAACATTTGGGAAGGCCAACCTCCTTAGTTTCTTAGCCTTGAATTATCTCCTTTCTCCCTTTTCACTTTATTAAAAAAAAAACATTCAGTTGCTTTTACAGTATTTGTTTCCTCCTCCTACTCTATCACTTCATCTTAGTTTTTTCTGCTACTTGTTCTCTAAAGTATTCAATTGCATCTTCTCTGCTGCATTTATTACTCCTTGTTTTTAGCCTGTTTAAATTTTAAATGCTATTCTAAGCCTCTTAGTTTTGGTTTAAGCACTTGGGATTTAGGTCTACCCCTTAGCTCTCCCTGGCCTCTCTCCATCAGATTCTGCCAAATATGGATGGACAATTTCCTATGGTTTCTCTTGCCAGCCTGGTTGATATGGGCATCCTGAGACAGTGTAGCAACTGCCTCATGTACATGGACAACCATCTACTACTATCACCTAGGAGCACAATTTGTGAGAGATGCAATCACATAAAGAAGCTAGAGTCTATGATCTCTGCCTCACAAGCCAGTATATATGGCACTGAGAAGGTTGTCAACACAATCACTAGACCTCAATCACAACCCAAAACTACACACACACACACCCACATATGCGGAGGTTCACAACAAAAACAAACCCAAACAAAGGAGATCTCTGAGGCAAAAACACATGAGAACTCCACAACCCTCCACACCACATGCCATGCATAGTTCACACACCAGTCTCTCACAACCACTAAGGCCAAACCATAAACCCAACATATAAGTCATAGGAGACTCCATTAGGAGACACATAGATGTTCCTCTCACCAGGTTGGATAAGGAGAAAATCATGGTTAGTTGTTTGCCAGGTGCCATAATACACCATATCACACCATGCACTCAAGTCTCTCAACAAAAGGTACGGTTACAACTCTGTCATAGTCCGTGTTGGGCGTGAGCAACTTGAGACATACCTCCCTGGACTATATGAAGAGGGACACAATTGAACTCGCTGAATATGTGTTCCAGGCAGGTATGTCCCTAGCCTTAAGTAGCATTCTTCCGTCACCCAGAATGATGCCTCAATACAAACAGAAAATTATTGATCTTAACAATTAGTTTCTGGTGTCATTCCAGGGGATCCAGTACCTGACAGCCTGGGAAGATATGATCGACAGACCACGATGCTTTGCTAGAGATGGCCTGCATCTGTCTCACTTGGGCTTCAGGCTTCTGGCAAAGGCCCTTGCCTCCTTCTTAGTGCCTTTTTTAGGAAAAGTCATGAGGCTGATCCTACCAACATAAACATCTCAACAAAATGCAAACTAAAGGTCATGCTGCTAAATGCTAGGAGTCTAAACATGAAACTGCACTCATTGTAAGCATTCTTAACCATGGAAGATGCTGACATTTTTGCAGTCACAGAAACCTGGTTCAAAACTGTGGAGAGCACCCCAGCCATATCTAGTTAGTCATCCTATCATACATTCAGACCCCAAAATGTGGGCAGCAAAGCCAAAGAGGTGGAGTTTCATTATATATTAAAGGCACACACACCACCAGGCTGGTCAAATAGTATGACACACAGGAGATACTCCAGGTGCCATTAACCATTGACAAGACACCTATTCAAATTATAGTTAGCTACAGGCCTCAAAATTTGACTCAAGATGCCCACTCCACCTATCTGGACTGCTTAAAATCTATCAAGATTCAACCCTTTACCCTGATCCCGGGTGACTCTAATTACCCACCCATAGATTGGAAAAACTACTCATGCCAGAACACAAATGCCCAGAGATTCCCTGATTTTATCAGTGCAAATGTCTTAGAACAACTAGTCGATACCCCCACAAGAGGTGATAATATCCCCTGACAAGAGGTGATAATATCTTGGACTTGGTATAAACCAACATGAGTAACCATTGTAGCACCCCTACTGTATCATCCTCCCTGGTAAGATATGACTTTAAAGTGGTCACTTTCAAAGTCACCATCTCACCTGACCCCCCCTCTAGCTAGGGTCAAACAAAAAAACTTCTCCCAAGCTGATTACAACCTCCTGAGGGATGGTATAAACAGCTTCATATCTCCCTCCCCCACTGTAGGAATTGGCACCATGTCCAAATCTACACCGATGTACTATACAAGCATTTATATAGATGCATGGAATCATGAATACCTGACAGGGCAAAGTCATCCACCGCAAGGAAGAGTAAACCTGTCTGGTGGACATCTGCCATAAATAAACTATATAACAAAAGGAAAAAATTGTTGTCCAGGACCAAGAAGGAGCAGGTGCCCAATTGGAAGCAATCTCCCCTTAGCCTGAACAAACAAATAAGAGCACTAGTGAAATCCTCTAAAGCCAACTTTGAGTCCAAATTGGCCACATCTACTAGAGACAATCATAAGGCCTTCTTCATTATGTCCACAATCTCAAAGGAAGCACTAAGATCTGTTCAGAACTGGTGGTCAAGGACACCACATACATAAAATGCTGTAGATATAGCCAATCTACTGGTTGACAGATTCAGTGAAAACTTCTCATCTCTGCCCCTCCCATCAGTAAATCAGGACATCCCCAGTACCTGCCTCCCACCCCTTATCTCTAGGGAACAGGTCATCACTGCCCTCTCAAAGGCAAGAAATACAGCCTCCATGGAACCCGATAACAACCCAGGCTGCATCCTACATGAACTCAGGCATGAACTTGCAGCACCAGTAAGCACCCTATTCAACCAAAGCCTGAGTACTGGCTTTGTCCCAGCTGAGTGGAGGACAGCCACTGTCATCCCTTTACACAAAGGCGAAGTGCCTACCATTCCAGGAAATTATAACCCCATCGACCTAACTAGCCAGCTCTGCAAGGCCATGGAATGGATTATCATGGACCTCATTAACAGGGACATTGGACATTGGCAACCTCCAAACATTTGACCCCACACAGTTTGGCTTTGTCAAGGGGATGTCATGTCATTTAAATCTGGTCAACTTCTTTGAGACAGTCACCAAGGCCATGGACGAGGGGAAGACAGTGCACACCGCCTACCTTGACCTGGCCCATGCCTTTGACACTATTCTCCACTTGGGCATAGTAGATAAACTCTCTCAACTAGGCATCAGTCCATATGTTACCAGATGGGTAGCAAACTGGCTCACTGATAGAACCCACCTAATCAAAATAGGGGAAGCCACCTCAAGCAGTAGACCTGTAATGAGTGGTGTACCCCAGGGATTGGTCTTGGGGCCTCTTGTTATTTGGGATATACTTCTCTGAGGTGCAAGCCAAAAACAGTGGGCTATGGCTGACCAGGTTTGCGGATGACTGCAAGCTGTGCCCAGTCATTAATTCTCCAAGTGATGTGGACGTCCTCCAAGAGGGTCTCACCCAAACAAATAACTGCTTCCAGAAACATGGCCTCAAGCTGAATGCCAAAAATGCATCATCATCCCCTTGGGGAGAGTGACGTCCCCACATGTCACATTAATAACAACATCCTAAGTGCACAATCAGTAGTGAAGGATTTGGACACCCAGGTTAATAGAAACCTGACTTTTGACCACCATGATGCTTCCGTTGTATGGAAAGCTACTCTGTCGCATATCGTCTACTCTGAGGCGATCTCTGCTTAACATACAAGGCCATGTCAAACCCAGAGCTGTTGGACATGCTATACTTAAAGAAATCCCAATCCCTCAGAGCTACATGCTCCAGGGATCTAAACCTTGTCATCACAATAAACAAAACATGCTGGAGGGATAGGTTCCTGACCCAGAGACTCCCCAGACGCTGGAATAGACTGCCCATACATGTCAAGCAGAGCACCTCTTTGGCCCTATTCAAAAGGAACCTTGATGATTGGATGGAAGAAAGGAAATTCACCCCAGGGATCACGTCAGTCACCCTGCTAGACAGGGGTCCAGGGAAGTAAATAGTGTGGGAAGAAATAGCTAGGGAATTGTTATGGCTAGGTTTGTATAGGCCCTAGGGCCGATAGCCTAGTACCAACTTATGAACCTATGAACATGGCCCACCTCATAAGTAAGGGTATCTCTTCCATGGACAAAGAGGTCATATGATTCCTGTATTCTTCCCTTATAAGGCCAGTTATTGAGTACAATGCCCCCTTCAGCATGTACCATACAAAGCACATGCAGCAGCTGGAGAGACCACAGAGGTTCCTCACCAGGAGAATCTAGGGCCTCAAACACCTACCCTACACAGATAGGTTAAAAGCCCTGTCCCTCTACTTAGTTTCATACAGAGTCCTCAGAGGTGACCTCTGTCTGGCATACAAAGCAATCTCAGATCCCGCCTTGATAGGACTGCTGCATATCTGCAAGTCAAGCTCCACTCGAGCAACCCATACACGCAACCTCAACCTGTTCTGTGATATCAATAGGACTTGTTGGCGGGAAAGATTTGTGTCCCAGAGACTCCCCCATCTGTGGAATAGACTCCTTCTCCACAGGTAAGTGAACCTGTACCTGAAACAATAGGTCTTCCAGGTGGTGTATTGTGAGACTTATGAATCTTAGGCAATAAATACAAATATTGCTTGACAGGATCCTGGACCGTTAGATGAGTTTTAATCTTAAATTTTACAAGTAAAAACACTGGTCAGTTGCATAATATTAATTGTTTTGCAAATTGCAGCACAGATTGGGTTATATACCTGGCTACCTGTACATGTCAAGCTTTTTACATTGGACAAACCTCCAGACAATTTAGATTCTGTATGTCTGAACATCTGGGAGATATTAGAAATGCCAGACTCACCAATGCCTTATATAGACATCATTTGACTCACAAAACTGACACATTTACCTTCACAGTTATTGATAAAATTTCAGGTAACAGATCTTTTAAGATTGGATGGCATAATTTATTAAACATTAAAGAAAAGAGATGGATTATAAAACTAGGTGGGCTTTTTCCTCCTGGATTAAATGATAAATTATAAAATGTCATCCATCTTTCTAGTTCAATATATGTCGGAACCTATTCATTTAATTCATGTGTGGTTTATTATAACTACGGGACTTTTTGTATATAGATAGGTTTGGTTTATTTCTCTTTACAGGAAATGATGCCAACACTGCCTTGATTGGATTATTTATAAATAAGCGGCTTTGATACTGCTGTTTATGTTAAACCACTGATTAAAGCAGTTTGCTGAAACCGGTTTGGTCACAATAAACACGTTTTGCTACTACCTTCCGGGTGCTGGATTGTTTTTTTGTTCCTTATCAAGTTTGGATTATCCATGCATCAACCGTACTTGCTAGCCGAGCTTTCCTTCCACTGTGCACTACACTGCTACCAGCTCTATGCACTGCGCAACTTTACGAGTATGTTATGCTACTATGCAGTCTGTGCACTATACACCTACCCACCTTATGTACTATACTACTTTCTGTGCACTATACTACAACCCACTGTGTACTATACTACTACCAACTCTGTGTGTTATGCAACTATACTTGTATATTATACTACTGTGCATTCTGTGCACTATACAACTACCAACGTTATGTGCTGTACAACTTTCTGTGCACTATATTATAACCTACTGTGCACTCTAGTGCTGCTAACTGTTTGCACTGCACAACTATACTAGTGAATTACACTACTATGCAGTCTGTGCTGAAGAAGGTACGCCTGTTATTTTTAGAAGCAAGTCAGACATTTCAATAGAAATATCTGTTGTGTTCACATATATCCAGGATGGTATCATAAAGAAGTCATCTTTGCTTATGTGGTTGGACAAGGTAGCCATAGAGAAGGAGTTGAAAAGGTGAGGTGATAGATGAGAGAAAGCCATTTTTCAGTGCACTGCAGAATGTAGTTAGTCTCATATATTACATACTGTAAAGAAAGGAGGGAAATGTAAAAGAAAATGGTGGAAATTTGGTAGAATGACTACAATTTTCTCATCTCTAGTTACATTGGAGCTTCTTCTTCTTTTGGCTTTTCCCGGTTATGGGTCACCACAGTGGATCACCTTGTCCACTCATGATTGGCAGTGGAGTTTTACGGTGTCAAGCTGCCAGCCTGGCGCCCAACCTTCCACAGAAGGCACACACACGCACACACCTAGGGCCAATTTAGAGTGTCCAATCCACCTACAGCATGTCTTTGGGATGTGGGAGGAAATCGGAGCACCCGGAGGAAATCCACGCGAACACAGGGAGGACATGCAGACTCCACACAGAAGGCTCTCCAGCCGAGGATCGAACCGGAGAACCTCTTGCTGTGAGGCGGCAATGCTAACCACTGCACCACCGTGGAGCTGCAAGGCAGAATACCACCAATGGGAGACACAACAGGTTTGAATGTGGAAAAATGAACAGGTGGAAAATTAACTAAGCAAATGCAGACAAGGTATGAAATAGTCTTTAAGGACATAAGGCATACAAGTTCAGATAAGCTCTTCTCAGCATGTTAACCTGCAGTAGCGCTGGGGGAACCAGTGGCATGACTATATTTTCTGTGTTTAGTAAGTGCATATTCTACATGATAAGATGTTGGTGTGTGTGGTTTCCTTGCTTAAAGATTGATCCAACCTTGTGCATATTGCAAAGAGGAATACACTCTCACTATGACTAAGTGACTCAAGTTTGAATAGGAGCATGGGCACTTGACAGAGCAAGCAGAGAGGATAGGCATGGGAGGAGGGAAGCATGCATGCTCAGAGCATGCTTGTATGGTCTGGTTTCTATGGTGTAGATCAGGTAAGCAACAGCACAGTGCTGTCAGTGGATGAATGGAGTATCCTGCATGTGTCAGCTACTTGCTGAAGTGAGGGGCAATCCACTGCTGATGCCCATTGCACGTCCCACCCTGAGGATGTTACTGGGTGGGAACTGGGGTGAGCAGTAATAGTTACAAGAACATCCTTGGCAGCAGAATGGCAATGCCCAGGATGCCATAATCTTGTTGGTTCCAAGCAATGTTGAAGCAAGTCTGGGGGAGGTGTGGGTATTGGCAATTGAGGAGAGGCACTGGGAGTAGTGAATGGTCAGCTCTAAAGGAGCCAAAAATAACTCAAAAAAAGAAGAAAGGTTTGGTCTTTGAAGGAAGTAGGTTAACATCTGTTAATATCATTTCTATCCCTGGGAAAGTCACATGAAATATGCTGTTTGTGGAATTTCTGAATGCTAATCCTGTGGTTTACACTTAACAGTTTGGCATCATGTAGCAGACATTTTGTTAGTTCAGCCTAAACCAGTTTTGTTCACTAGGTCACCCAGGATGTAGGCAAGGAGAATCACATGAAATCAGAAATATGTACTTCAAGACTTCTCCCACTAACTTACAAAGGTCAGTATGGAAATAAAAGGGTATGGGATGAGGCACAAAAAAAAAGTGGAATGGATTGGAAGTTGGATAAGAGAGGAAGTATATGGAAAAAGGTCACTAAGCAGTGGTGAGCCACTGGGTTCAGTGCTCACAAAGACACACAGATTATACTTGCTTTAGAGTCAGATGTCTCTTTGGGTTTCCTACCTCATGAGCAAAGACTTCTGCACCCGACTCTCTAAAATTACTAGCACTACATGCAGATGGACTATCTGTGTACAAGAATGGCTAGACAGCTAAATCAGTGAGATGAAACAGTGAAGAGTACAACATATTAAACATAACAATTAGAGTTTTTACATTTGGAGATGAAAGAGTTACACAATCCATGTAGATATGACAAATTCTAGGTAAAACGATGCAGTCCAAATATCACACAGAGTTAGGTTGCTCCTGTTAATCCTAGAAAGGTCACAATTTATGATTACAAAATAACTAGTCTTATCATAAAAAATGTACCATTGTTAGGGGTAATGACAGGGTACAGTTTAAACTTTGGTAAGATAATTACTTTAATAAAAGATGCTGAAGTTGTTCAAGATGATCCAAAAAATAATACAACTTGTAATGAGGTCACATTTCAATAAAATAAGGTAGCTCACTAACTTTTTTAAAACCAACAGTGACAGCAGATAGCATTGTCACCTCACAGCAAGAGGTTCCCCGATTTGATTCTTGGCTGGGATGCTTTCTATGTGCAGTCTGCATATCCTCTCTGTGTTTGCATGGGTTTTCTCTGGGTGCTCTGGTTTCCTCCCACATTCCAAAGACATGCAGTAAGTGGACTGGACACACTAAATTGGCCATAGGTGTGAGTGTAATTGCAAATGTGTGGTGTGGAAGAACTGCAGTGGCAGGGCTAGCCTCCCAGCAGTGTAAACCTTGGCTCTAGATGATTGTCACTGTTGAAGTGACACCCTGACCCCATGTAAGAAAATAGGAAAAAGGGTTGTGGATGGATGGATGGAGGGGTATATAAAAGTCCATAAATTCATTCCTAGTCTAGTGCCACATACCTTAATGGATAGAGGACATAGTTAATAGGAATTGCAGTGGCTAGTTTCCACATGGTCTACTGGACAGACTGCCTAGTATACACCTACGAACCAGACATGGTAGGGTACAGCAGCAGCAGCAGTTTGGTAGATGTAGTATTTTGTTTAAAAATACATTCTGTTTTTTAAATATACTTACTGATACAACACCTTCACTGTGCATCAGTAGCTCATACAGCAGTGGCCACAGAAACATTTTTAGTTTTGGTGTGACGGGGCCCCCAGTTAACATTTGTGCTAGATCTGGGTCTGATCCAAAGAAGTCATTCATTAGCTTCTGTGGAAAAGCCCACCTCTATGTAATGTTTCAATTAGGTTAATTGGTAGAGGCCCACACCTGCTTTGTTTTGGGAAGTGACTGATTTCAAAAGTATACCTGTAGCAGCTTTGATATATGTCAGACATAACTCAGGTATTTTATGCAGAGGAATAAAGAGACTAAACCAATTATTTACTTGTTCGCTATTTGGAACTGGAGAAGGTTGTACAAGATGACTGTAAAAGTTGATTTAGGTTAACCTTTGGTCCTAGAGGACAGTCCTACACCCCATTCATTCTTTGGGGTGAGAATTGTACATTTCCAGGCTAGATGTTTTGATGTTTTGCAGAGTCAACCAATATGAGTTTCGATTACTTCTGAGAGAAGATTTGTCTGTTAATGACGGCATAAATAAAAACATATGTATAGGTGTGGTATTATTCACTGACCCTACATTTCATTGAGATACTATTTTCCGATACTTTCCTTGGAAAGTAAATATATTGAATGTCACTACATTGAAAAGATTTGAACCCTACCACTAAAATCAGACGTATTTTGAATAGTGCTAGTGTAACAGAAAGTGTTTTTCCAAATGTAAGAAGTAGCGTTGAAGTTAGGAGTAACGGCAGGGTTAAGGTTGACACACATTAGTAAGGATTAGCAGTGGTGCTTTGCACGCAAGACATTTGGACACAGATCACATACAGCACCAGATAAATCTATCTCCTGCCCTAAATGTTACTCTAACCCTAACCTGCAAACACTTGCACGCACACTTGGTTTTGACATTAAAACTCAAACTCACACTTAACCTCACCCACACATATTAATTACCACTCATTACATCTACATTCAAGAAAACATAATTCAATCATTCAGTGAAATGCACACTCAACCAAACAGTAGTAAACTTAGAAGATTCGACAAAATATATATTCAGTTAACTGAAATACAAGATGTCAATATGGGATTAGAGCAGTTGAAATTCTTACATTCTAGCATGGAACCTGTGTATGTATATCTCAGGTGGATGTGCGATATAGCACAAAAATAAACAAGGGGATATATGCAGCGCAGGGAGTTTGGGAAGTGCGCTGCAAGCAGTGAAGCAAAAGGTGACGTATGAACTGCTGGCATCAAGGAAGAAGATGCCAGTGATAAGAAGGAGTGTAACACGGAAGTGCTAGAGTGTACATTGTTTATACATGACAGTGAGGGAGGTAACTGAGGGGGAAGTGATGACCTATGGAAGAGAGGACACCAAATACAAGGTTAGGGATGAGTAGGAATACCTCCCCATGAAGAGGCTAGGAAATGCTCTGCAGGGGTCCGAACTTATGTTAAACACCCTTATGGTTATTGTACCAGAAAGTGCCTGCAGTTCCTGCAAATGGTTAGTTGTGATCATTGTACTATCCCTGTAAACAAATGTAAAATAAAGAAAGGGGGGAATAAGGGTAGACCAATACAGTGTATTCGTCCATGGACATATTGGAGAAGGAAAATAAGACGCTGGTGGAGAGAATAAAGGAGTAAGGTAAAATGGGTAGGAGAGTTGTACTCATGGTATGTTAACTTGCCAGGGACAGTTTGGGAGATTCCATGTTCCGTGGTGGAGATGGACTAGGGGATGATCGGGCTACCTTCTAAATGTGTTGCAAAGCAGAGCTTAGCCAGCTAGTACAGACCTACACCAAAAAGAACATAATTTTTGGACCTAATTCTACTTAAGGTAGAGGCTGTAAGTGACATCCACATAAAGGCAGCTTTATCCAACAGTGATCACCCCATTGTGTACTTCACTGTCAGGGAAAGTATGGCACTAGGGGCAAAGACAGTGGTTTGGGATTAGAGGCGGCTGGTTTATATTGAGCTGCTGGAGATGTTTTATGACTCAATCATTGTCCATGCTGGTGTGAATGACCTGAGACGTACTTCCCTGGACTACATGAAAAGAGACATAAAGGAGCTCTCTGAGCATGTAGCCCAGGCCGGTATGACCCTGACCTTGAGTAGCATCTTACCCTCACCAAGAATGATGCCACAATATGAAGACAAGATAATCAATTTCAACAATTGGCTTAAGTACTGGTGTCATTCAAAGGGGATCCATTGCCTATCAGCTTGGGATGATATGCTCGACAAGCCACGATGCTTCGCTAGGGACAGCTTGCACCTGTCACCCCTGGGCTTTCGGATATTGGCAAAGGCTTTTGCTACCCCCATAGTGCCTTTTTTAGGCAACGCTCAAAAGACAAACCCACCTCCATAGGTATCACAAGGGATAAGAAACTAAGAGTAATGCTACTCAACGCCAGAAGTCTAAACCTCAAGATGCATGCACTCAAAACTCTCCTTAGCATGGAGAACATCGATATCTGTGCAGTAACAGAAACCTGGTTCAGGGCTCCCGAGAGCACCCCAGCACTACCAGGTTACACCTCATACCATGCTTTTTGGCCCCAAAACTTGGACCGAACCACAAAAGGAAGGGGAGTATCGATATTCATCAAAGATACCCACACCTCCAGGTTGGTGACAAAGCACGAAGCATCAGAGACTATCCATGTGCAACTAACAGTGAGTAAAACTGCCTTCCAGTTTATAGCCTGCTACAGACCACCCTCCCAAACCCAGGAACCCCACTCGGCCTTCCTGAGAACACTGGGAAATATGAAGGTCTCTCCAAACACCATTATATTGGGCGACTTCAACTACCCAAACATAGACTGGGAGCATTACTCTAGCTCCAACACCCTAGCCCAAAGGTTCCTAGAATTTATAAACTCAAATGCTATGGAACAACTTGTTACCACTCCCACAAGAGGGGAAAACATACTGGACCTGATCATCTCCAACATGGGGACTCTATGCTCCAGACCAGAAGTGTATCCCTCACTGGTAAGATCAGACCATAAACTAATCTCACTGGATATTCACATCCCGACCCCACCCCCTGCCCAGAAAACCACAGTGAAAAACTTCTCTAAAGCAAATTTCACACTCCTCAAAACTGAGGTGGAATCCTTCAAAGCCCCCTGGCCTGTGGAAAATACGGCCCAGACCGCAGAATCCTTTATAAACGCATTCTATGAACACCTTCAGGAATGCATGGATCATGCGATCCCAGATAAAACCAAGACCCAATCCTCCAAAGGCAGACGTCCTGTCTGGTGGACCCCAGCCATAAACAAACTATACAATAGAAGGAGGAAGCTACTAAATGATAGAGCAAAATCCCAAAAAGGGAAGGCATCACTGATCGGTATTAGCAAAAAACTACGGGCACACATAAAATTGTCTAAGGCCAGCTTCGAGAGAAAAATTGCACAGGACACTAAAGATAATCACAAGGCTTTCTTTAGTTATGTTAGGAACCTGGGTGGTAATTCCCAGATATGCTCAGAATTAGTCCAAAATGACAAAAAATGCACCGAACCCACAGACATTGCCAACATCCTAGCTGACAGGTTCAGCGCAAACTTCTCCCCCCCCCTCCCCACCAAAAGGGCAAATATCTATCCCAGCAGAGTGCTGCCCCCCTGACATCTCAGATGCTCAGGTAAGAGCCACCCTCTCCAAAGCAAAAAACACAGCATCAATGGGACCAGATGGTGTCCCGGGCTGCGTCCTGCATGAACTCCAAGAAGAGCTAAACCCAAACATAAAACTACTGTTCGATCTCAGCCTTACTACAGGATATGTGCCCAAAGAGTGGCGTACAGCAACAGTGGTCCCTCTCCATAAAGGTGGTGCCTCAATGGATCCTGGAAACTATCGCCCCATAAGCCTGACTAGCTTGGTCTGCAAAGCTATGGAAAGGATCATCATGGACCTCATAAATAAAGATATTGGGGACCTACAAACACTGGATCCTACCCAGTTCGGCTTTGTTAAGGGCAGATCCTGCCTCTTAAACCTGGTTGATTTCTTTGAAACAGTCACCAAGGCCATTGACGAGGAGAAGGTGGTCCACACAGCCTACCTGGACCTCGCAAAAGCCTTGATACAATACCCCACTCGGGCATTATAGATAAGCTCACCAGCTTAAATATAAACCCCTATGTCACTAGATGGATTGCAAACTGGCTCAAGGACAGAACCCACATGGTTAGAATTGCTGGAGCCATGTCAGACTCCAAACCAGTTACAAGTGGTGTCCCACAAGGCTCAGTCCTGGGACCTCTCTTGTTCGGTATATATTTCTCGGAGGTACAGGCCAACATGGAAGGACTGTGGCTGACCAAGTTCGCAGATGACTGCAAACTGGGCGCCATAATCGACTCTCCAGCCGACACAAGCATCCTCCAAAAGGGCCTCATAGAAACAGACAACTGGTGCCAGAGCCATGGCCTCAAGCTAAAGTCATCCCCTTTGGCAAAAACAAAGTGCCCACAAATTACCACATAGGTGGTAATCCATTAAGTACAGAAGAAGTAATTAGGGACCTGGGGACCCAAGTTGATAGCAATCTCTCATTTGACAACCACGTGGCCAAAGTGGTTAGAAAAACATTTTATATAGCCCACCTAATCATGAAGGGATTCACATCTAGATCAGGGGAGGTCATCGTGCCTCTTTACTCATCCCTCATCAGGCTCATAATTGAGTACAATGCCCCTTTTGGGATGTACCTTACCAGACACCTGCAGCAACTGGAAAGACCCCAAAAGTACCTCACCAAGAGGATCAAAGGGCTCAAACAGATGCCATATGCTGCCCGGTTAAAGAAACTCCAGCTCTACTCAGTGGCATACCGCCTGTTCAGAGGCGATATGTGCCTGACGTATAAAGCCATGTCCAACCCGGAATTAATGGACATGCTGCACCTCAGAAAATCCAAATCCCATCAAGCTACGCGCTTGAGAGACTTGAACCTCTGCACTGAAATAAATAGGACATGCTGGAGGGACAGATTCATAACCCAGAAGTTCCCTTCACTCTGGAATAAAATCCCAGTCCAGGTTAGGCAGAGTCCCTCATTGACTCTCTTCAAGAGGAATCTTGATGAGTGGATGGGAGATCGTAGGTTTACCCCGGGTATCACTTCTGTGTCACTGTTAGACAGAGGCACAGTATACTAACCTCGAAAAAGGGCATAGCAAAATAAATTTAAAATGGGTGGCGAAAGCCAAACACATTCTGGCTAGGCTTATAAATGCCCTAGGGCAGATAGCCTAGTATGAACCTATGAACCTATGAACCTATGTTCAAAGATGAGCTGAGGAACTGGCGGCAAATCAAGAGGCTAAACACTACAGTAGTTAGTTTGTATATAGTTATGTTAAAGCCAGTAAACTTCTATTGTGATGTGTTTGTATAAAATAAAGCCGCTTGAACAGAACCCACAAAGACTCTTCTATTGTGCCCAAAGTAGGACAGCAATATGGTGTCAGAACCAGGATCGCAGAGAACAATGTTTGGAGTCATGAGGTGCAGAGATGACAGTGAAGGTAAACTAAGAGAAACAAGCATGAAAAAGGGCCAGAAAAGAAGCAAAAGTAATGAGAATTTGCACAAACTGCTTATTTTATAAAAAACACAAACTGGGGCATTACAAGGACACAAACCACATTATTAAACAAGTGGGAGGCACACAAGGTTTATTAACTAAGGGAATGTTTAAAATAAAGATATTTGATGAAACAATTAATAGAAAAGCAAAACAAGTATGGTTACGGCAAAATGAGTGTGTTTAAGGCAAAACTGGCATGTTTAGAGTAAAACAAACACAAGAAAAGTACAATGGACATGAAAAGAGATTAAATGAGCAAAACAAATATAATAAGGACAAAAAAGGCATATTAAGTGTGTGTTTTGGCATAACTATGACTTTGTATTGTATCAAGGGTATAACTAATGTTATTCAAAGCATCTCAAAATATGTAAAAGTGCTTACAGTGTATGCTTCTTACTAGGTATGTATTCCGAAGATTTTATTTGTGTGCGAAGTGCAACTATTTTGCGAAGTACAGTCAAAGTATAGCCATTTCGAAAAGTTTCTTGTGCTAGGTGTGTCTATTCACAAAGTACCACCATTACAGAGTGTTTATTGCACTGTAAAGAGTTGCCTAGCAAGGTACTGCCATTTTGGGGAAATTTAAATATGTTGTGTACAGTTTATTTGCAAAGTGCAATTACTTCGAAATGTTATTGACTGTAAACATCTCTTATCCAGTTCATTCACATTGTGCAGTTATTTGAAGGGTTTCTTAAAATGATGATGAATTACTTTTGCAAGACAATAATTTCAAGAGTATTACAGTGCCCTAGAGACTTATTTCGCCAAGTCCAGTTACACAGAGGCTTGCATCGAGCAGTAATTTGATATGTTTCTTACACTGATAAGAGGTAATTTCTTGCAATACAGTAATTTCAAGAGTATTACAGTGCCCGAGAGAGACTTATTTTGCAAAGTTCAGTTATATAGAGGCTTGTTGTGCTATTGGTCAAAGTTACAAATACTGGCATACATTTCTGGCATATGTGTATGTGTTTGTGCTTATTTGCAAAACCTTTCACTGGTATGTGTTAATATGGCAGATGGATTTCGAAAGCCCTTACCTCTTGCATTTGATCAGAATATTGCAGAGAATTGGAGAATATTCGAGCAAGAGTATGATATTTTTATATAAGCAGATTATTCAGATAAAGATGCATGCACCAGGGCATTCATTTTGCTAAACCTAACTGGGTCAGAGACCATAGAAAGAGAGCATACATTTGTGAATGCACCAGCAGTATATGAAGGGAAAGGTGAAAACTGTCATATTGTTGTACAGGCTGAATCAAGAGAAGATCCAGAGTGTTTGAAGAGCAAGTTCAGAGAAATGTGCAACCTACAGACAAATATTACATTACAGAGGCATTTGTTTTACACGAAAAATCAGAAACCAGGGGAAACTTTTGCATGTTATATAAATGACATGGGAAACAAAGCTAAAACATGTCGGTTTGGTGACTTAAAAGATGAATTAATAAAGTACAGGCTCGTATGTGGTATTAATAATGCTGCTGTGAGAAAGATCTTGCTTTGTGACAGTGATTTAATGTTGAGTAAAGCCAAAGAGATTTGTCAAATCCATGAAGTGACAGAGAAACACACAAGTATGCTTGCAAGTGTCAAGAGCATGGTTTCAGCAGGCTCCAGAGCAAATGCAAATAGCATGCAAGACATGGCAAACAGAACTAGGCCTAAGCACATGGCAGCTACAGCCCCTGCTGGCTCACCAGGGATACCACATAGTTTTCCAGCAAGTTTTAAGACTAGTTCAGTTAAAAGAGCATGTTGCAATTGTGGTGCAAATCATGAGTCTAAAAAAGAGAAATGCTTAGCATTCGGTCAGCAATATCACAAGTGTAAAAAATGGAACCATTTCCAAAAGTTTTGTAAATCAAGTAAACCTCACACAGTTGTAAAGAAAGGTCACACAAAAAAGCAAGTTGATCAAGTAGAGCCTCAACAGTCAACTTTCTATGCAGATGGTGTATCAGTAGTTGGTGAAAGAACTGATGCAGTGAATTTACTAACAAAGAGCAAAGTCTTTTGTACTGTCCGGATCAATGGTAAATCCCCAGAACGTAAAGTAGATACTGGTTCAAAGTGTAATGTTATATCAGCAGACACATTTGCTAAAGTGAGAACTAATGAACAACTCAATGTGGCCAGTAGTGCGAAACTTGTTGCTTATGGAGGTGAAGAAAGCCAAACCGAGTGCTCAGTGATGCTTTCATGTTATTTGGCCAAGAACTGTTACAACTTGTTATTCTATGTAGTCCAAAGACCAGTAGAGTCTTTACTGGATCTCAAAGATAGTTTGAGAATGATTCTACTTTCTTTTACCAAAGAAGTTCATCACATAAGTGCATCTCCTACTTCTAATTTTTCTGTAGCCTTTTTCTCAGAGTATGCTGATTTTTTCGATGACAAGTTCTGCAAACTTCCAGTCATGTATTCCATGAAGTTAGACTTAAAGGTGAGTCTAGTAGTCAGACCAGCAAGAAGAGTCCCGATAGCTATGCAGGATAAAGTTAAGGGTCAGTTGGTTAAAATGGTGCAGCAAGGTGTAATTTGTCCAGTTACAGAACCAACTAAATGGATGTCATATATGGTAGCAGCTCACAAAAAAGGCACAGATGAAATCAAAATATGTATTAACCCAAGAGATTTGAACAAAGCATTGGTGAGACCATATCATCCAATGTGCACAAATCGAAAAGGTCACAACCCTAATGCTGAATGCCACTGTTTTTTTCTGTTTTGGAAGCAAAAAGTTCATATTGGCAAATGATGCTTGATTGCAAATCCTCATTACTTTCAACTTTTGGTACTCCATTTGGCAGATACAGATTCCTAAGGATGCCATTGCAATAAACTCTGCAATTGAAGTCTCCCAGAATGCACTGGAGCAAATTTTTTCAGGTTATCCATGTGCCATAATAGTAGATGATTTATTGGTTGAAGGTGTGAAGACTGGTAGAGATGGGTGAAGGCTGCCAGCGTAGTCACATAGAATTTGGTACATAATTCTGTCATTTGTAAATACTCTGAAATGTTGAACTTAAAACAATGTGGCAACATTGCCCTCTGCTGTAAAGAAAGCTAAGTCAAGCATTTCTTGTTGGTCCTTTGAAATTAAAATTATTTCATGAGTGCCTTTGATGTTTATAAGCCGGCTCCAGTCCAGCTAGATGAAGGCTTCCTGCCTATTGTTTTAAGGCTAAAGTTAATGACCAAAATTTACATGTGAAATGTCCTTTATTACTCTAAGTGTACAAGAATGTAAATGCAGTTTCTGCCAGCCTGGGAACACCAGAAAAGTGTGACATGATGTAATGTTTTAGCAAAACTGCAGTTTCAATTTAAACAGTGAGAACCAGAGATTATTAAGCATTTTTGTCTCACTATCCAACTCACAGCACTGCCTGTTGCTCTATGTAAGTAAGTTATTTTAGAAGCATGTTTTCTTGTAGCAATAGCTAGGAATTAGAAAGTTTAGACCAAGTGTTTTTCTGTGATGTCAGAACTGTACTACTGGTTTATTTTAAGTATTTCTGTGTGATCTTTGAACTCTCTGGACTAACACTGACTGTGTAGTAGAAAGTATTGGCTTGTGGTTTTAATTATTTATTATTAAATATTTTAAAACCTTTTAACTGTGTCTGGTTTTGTGTAGAGATAAATTAAGCTCTAAGAGTACATTGCATGTATATAAGGATCCTGTACCAGGTCACTCTTATAAGCCTTGAGACGGTTTAGTCACACTTACCAATTGGATAATAATATTGCACAGTAATAATTGGACACCCTTTTTAGGGCCTTTGAGTAGCTGATAATTATTAGTGGGTGGTAGCAGCTGGTACTACCGTATAGTTTGGGTAAATGGGGCACAGCAGGAGAACCTGTGCCAGCCTTCCCCAGAAGTGTCTGTGTGGTTGTGTAAACTCTTATCTCAAATTGTATGTGTGTCAGCTACTTGGGCAGGGACATGAAGCACTGGTTGGACAGAAAGGGTGCTGGAGATTTTAGCTTGCCCACTAGGCTGAGATCTAGACCTCATAGCTGTGCCAGTGGGGTGTCTTATTGGGGACCTGGGGAGCAAGGGAGCAACCAGTCCTGGACTGACTGTGATCTCTGTGTGCTCTTAAGGGAAATTGCACTTTACTGTGTGCATTTGTTATCCTTTCCTCATATATGAGATGCCTCTCTAGTGTTAGTGGTGAGGATTGAGGCTCCTTTATAGCTGGGCCAGGGCACGGGCGTCACATATTAATTGTTTGGCAGTGTTGGGATATCCACATCACATATTAATTAGTTGGCAAATACTAATTGGCTTGTAGTGGTGTGGGTACAGTGAATCCTGTAGCTTGTGTACAGTGAGCTTTGAAGGTGTTTTGTACTCTAAAACAGCCACTCAGTGAATACTCAGATTTCTGATCACAATTGTTTTATTTCTTTTGTTAGCTTAGTTAGTCAGGGTGAGCAGGCAGCATGTCAGCAGAGGAGTATGGAAAGCTGACAAGGAGCCAGCTGGCAGAGATGTGCCAGGCTAGGGGACTGGTGCATGGAAACCCAACTAAGGCAGACCTGATTGCAGCCTTGGTTACAGCTGCATCAGAAAACAGCAACCAGGAGGACAATCAGACTGGCAGTGGAGATATAATTCCCTTGGAGAATGGACAGCTCAACCTTTCTGCAGTGGACTTAAAAATCCAGCTGGAGCTAAAGAGACTTGAGTTGGAGGCCAGGCGTGTGGAATTAGAAGCAAATGAGAGACTGCGATGTTTGCAGGCTGAGGAGAATGCGAAACTGTTACTTCTGCAAACTGAGGAACAAGAGAGGCAGATACAGCATGAGAAGGAGATGCTGACTCTTCGCCAGAGTCATGCAGGTAATGGGGTATGGAGTAACTGGACCCCAGAAGCACAAAAGGTCAGTAAATTACTTCCACAGTTTAAAGAGGGGGATGATTTTGATAGTTTCATTCATATGTTTGAGAGTGTATGTAAAAAGTATGAAGCTGAGCAAGAGCTCTGGGTATGGTTCCTGACCCCCTTACTCCATGGTAAAGCTGTAACTGCATTAGCTAAAATGTCTGACGTAGCATGTTTTGATTATACTGCTGTTAAGAAATGTATTTTAGAACTGTTTAAGCTAACACCTGAAACATATAGGAAAAAGTTTTGTGAGCATAGACGCAAGGCAGATGAAAGTGTGTGTGAATATGTTGCTGAATTGAGCACTTATTTCCATAATTGGGTGAGTGGATGTCAGGTCACCACTTTTGAAGGGCTTGCAGACATTTTGGTGAGGGAACAAGCCCTTAGAACTTTGGCTGAAGCATGAAGATCTAGTTAGCTGATAGACAATGTGTTACTTCAGATGAGCTGGTGAAGGAGGGAGGCCTATGCCTGGCAAGCAGGGCAGCCCTGCACAGGAAGATGACCCCCCCACTACTGCTCATGGGTCTAAAGGAACCCATGGTGGGAAGCACAGATTGCCACAACAGAATCTGCCACTAGCAAGGGAAGCCACTAGTCCAGGTACACATCCAGGAGCTAGGGTTAAATGTTTTGAATGCAACCAGTGGGGTCATGTGGCATACAGGTGACCATGGAGGCAAGGTGGGGAACCAAAGGTGAGGGAGCCAGTAAGTAGGAAAGACAAAATGCCAATAATAGGTTGTCTTGAGACAACGGGGGTACTAAATTACCATCCTGCAGATGTCCTGAGAGAGAGAAGGATTTTGATTAGGCAGTACCATGTGCTTATGCAGTTACATGCAGTCAGGCTAGGAGACAAGCATGTGGGTCTGGTAGCCTGGGGGAGACCCAGACAGACTGCATACCTGCAGCCAGGACTGGTGAGGTGGTTACTTCAGGGAGTGAGCTACGCTTTAGCAGTGAGACTAAAGGTGAGCCACAGCTGCTTGTGGGTACTGATGTTCCCTTGGACAGGGTGACTGTAAAGGTAGAGGTGAGTAGTAGTACCCAGGCTGACAGTTAGGCACCACTGTCAGAGGATGCCAGACTTCCTGTGGAAGGGGAGCTGTGAAGGATTACAAGGAGAGAGTTGAGACAGGCTCAGCTCTCAGACCCTACATTGCAAGGCCTGAGGCAGGTAGCTAGGGAGGCACCAGATTCTCAAGGAAAGGGGGAATCTGTATACTGGGACAAAGGGTTACTATGCAGAGAGTGGACCCTGAGGGAGGGCTAGAAGGTGAGAAAGTACAGCAGTTGGTAGTGTCTAGAGTCTACCGTCTGGCACGTCTAGCCATAGCCCATTATATTCCCTTTGCAGGTCATATGGGCATAAAACATACAAAGAGGCATATTATGCAACACTTCTATTGGCCTGCAATTTACAGAGATGTAACAGGGTACTGCAGGGCCTGTGAGCAATACCAAACGGTAGGCAAGGCAGGAGACAAGGTGAGAGCTCCTTTGAAGCCTTTGCCTGTGATTGAGGAGCCATTTCAGAGGGTAGCTATGGATATTGTGGGTCCTCTGAGTACCCCAAGTTTCACAGGGAAAAAGTATATCCTAGTGGTAGTGGATTATGCTACATGATACCCTGAGGCAGTGGCTTTGTCCTCCACTGAGACAGAGAAGGTGGCAAATGTTTTGTTAGAGATTTTCAGCAGGGTAGGTTTCCCAAAAGAAATACCGAGTGACAGAGGTGCCGATTTCATGTCAGACCTGCTGGCTTGTCTGTGGAAGTCGTGTGGGGTGAAGCACGTGAAGACCACCCCCTACCATCCCCAAACTAATGGTCTTGTTGAGAGGTTAAACTCTACAATCAAGTCCATGCTATGGGCATTTGCAGATCAGTTTAAGAGGGAGTGGGACAAATATTTGCCCCAAATGTTGTTTACAAACAGAGGGGTTCCCCAGGAATCCACAGGTTTTTCACCCTTTGAGTTGCTATGAGTGGAAAGGTGAGTGTGAGGTCTCACAAGGAGTCTTTTGTGGCTTACATCCTAAACCTGAGGACAAGACTCAGGGAACTCATGGGCTTGGCCCAGGAGAACCTGGCAGAAGCCCAACAACAGAAAAAGGTGTGGTATGACAGGAGTGCTCGAGCTAGAAATTATGCTGTGGGGCAGCAGGTAATGGTTCTCATTCCTGTCAGACACAACAAGCTGCAAGCAGCTTGGGAGGGACCCTGCAAGGTGGTAAGAAAGTTACGTGATGTTAACTACATGGTGAAACTGCTAGGCAGAAGGCAGGGGCACAAATTGTACCATGTTAACATGATGAAACCTTACCATGATAGAGAGGCCCTTGTGCTGAGCATTTGCAGTGGATTTCAGGAGGAGTCTGAGGGAGCTCTGGGGACTGATCTCCTCAGTGAGGCTCGGGCTGACACCTCAGTGGAAGGGGTAGCAATGTTCCAGCAGCTATCTCCTACCCAGGTTCGAGAAATCCAAGCAGTGTTGCAGGAATTTGGGGACATGTTCACTGGGAAACCAGGGTGCACCCACCTAGTGCAGCACCAGGTGGATACAGGACCCCAAAGGCCTATTAGACAGGGCCCTTATAGGGTGCCTGAGAGAGTCAGACAGACCCTGAGGGAGGTAGTACAGGAGATGTTGGAACTAGGGGTGATTCAAGAGTCCAACAGTCCTTGGGCCACCCCAGTGGTGCTGGTGCCAAAGAAGGATGGCAGCACCAGGTTGTGTGTGGACTACAGGAAATTAAATAGTCACACAGAGTCAGATGCTTACCTCATGCCTAGGACAGATGATGCCCTAGAGCAGCTGGGTGGGGCTAAGTATCTTACAACCTTTAATCTTACCAAGGGTTACTGGCAGGTGCCCTTGACTCTCAGTGTTAGAGAGAAGTTAGCCGTTGTGACCCCTTTTGGCTTGTATGAGTTCACAAAGATGCCCTTTGGGATGAAGAATGCCCCAGTGACTTTCCAGAGGCTGGTAGATAATATCCTAGCAGGAGGATTTGCCCTTGCTTACCTAGATGATATTGCCATCTACAGCCATTCCTGGCCAGAGCACCTTCAGCATGTCAGGGAGGTGGTGGTCAGACTACAGAGGGCAGAGTTGACCATTAAGCAGAGCAAATGTCAGGTTAGTATGGTGGAAGTCTCCTACCTAGGACATATTGTGGGGAGTGGTAAGATAAGGCCAGAACCTATCAAAGTGGAAGCCATTCAGGCATGGCCTGCACCTGTTACTGAAAAGCAGGTGAGGGCATTTTTAGGGACAGTGGGGTACTACAGAAAGTTTGCCCCCAGTTATAGTACCATAGCTGTTCCCCTCACAGACCTGACAAGGAAGGCCAGGCCAGATAAGGTAGCGTGGACCCCAACATGTGAGCAGGCATTCCAGAGGCTTAACGAAGCTTTGGGAGGACCCCCTGTGTTAGCCAGTCCAGATTACAGCAAAAAATTTGTTGTGCAGGTGGATGCTTCAAACCATGGGGTGGGAGCTGTACTTAGCCAGATTTTTTCATAGGGGGAAGAGCACCCAGAGGTTTATCTCAGTCGTAGGCTCCAACCCAGGGAGGAATGCTATGCAGATGTAGAAAAGGAATGGCTAGCCATAGTGTGGGCACTGCAGAAACTCCAGCCTTATCTGTATGGAAGGAAATTCACTGTTATGACAGATCACAACCCCCTAATATGGTTAAACAGAGCCAGTCAGCAAAATGCCAAGTTGCTAAGATGGAGCCTGGGGTTGCAAGCATATGCTATGTCAGTGCAGCACCGCAGTTGGAGTAGTAATGCCAATGTAGATGGGCTCTCAATACAGGGAATGAGGTAGGTATACTCAGATAGACCTAACCCTCTCAAGCGGCGTTTCTCAAGGGTCAGTTGAAAAACTAGCTTGAGTTCTCTGGGGGGTTGGGTGGGTGGGAGAAATGTGAAGACTGGTAGAGATGAGTGAAGGCTGCCAGCCTAGTCAAATAGAATTTGGTACATAATTATATCATTTGGAAATACTGTGAAATGTTGAACTTAAAACAATGTGGCAACATTACCCTCTGCTGTAAAGAAAGCTAAGTCAAGCATTTCTTGTTGGTCCTTTGAAATTAAAATTATTTCATGAGTGCCTTTGATGTTCATAAGTCGGCTCCAGTTCGACTAGATGAAGGCTTCTTGCCTATTGTTTTTAAGGCTAAAGTTAATGACTAGAATTTACATGTGGAATGTTCTTTATTGCTCTAAGTATAAAATAATGTAAATGCAGTTTCTGTCAGCCTGGGAATACCAGGAAGGTGTGACATGATGTAATGTTTAAGCAGAACTGCAGTTTCAATTTAAACAGTGAGAACTAGAGATTATTAAGGATTTTTGTCTCACTATCCAACTCATAGCACTGCCTGTTGCTCTATGTAAAGTAAGTTATTTTAGAAGTGTGTTTTCTTGTAGCAATAGCTAGGAATTAGAAAGTTTAGACTAAGTGTTTTTCCTGTGATGTCAGCACTGTACTACTGATTTATTTTAAGTATTCCTGTGTGATCTCTGAACTCTCTTGATTAGCACTGACTGCGTAGTAGAAAGTATTGCCTTGTGGTTTTAATTATTTATTATTAAATACTTTAAAACCTTTTAACTGTGTCTGCTTTTGTGTAGAGATAAGTTAAGCTCTAAGAGTACATTGCATGTATATAAGATCCTGTACCAGGTCCCTCTAATAAGCCTTGAGACTGTTTAGTCATACTTACCAACTGGATAATAATATTGCACAGTAATAATTGGACACCCTTTTTAGGTCCTTTGAGTAGCTGATAATTATTAGTGGATGGTGGCAGCTGGTACTACCATATAGTTTGGGTAAAAGGGGCACAGCTGGATAACCTGTGCCAGCCTTCCCCAGAAGTGTCTGTGTAGTTGTGTAAACTCTTATCTCAAAGTGTGTGTGTGTCAGCTACTTGGGCAGGGACACGAAGCACTGGTTTTACAGAGAGGGTGCTGGAAATTTTAGCTTGCCCACTAGGCTGAGATCTAGACCCTATATCTGTGCCAGTGGTGAGTCTTATTGGGGACCTGGGGAGCAAGGGAGTGACCAGCCCTTGACTGACTGTGATCTCTGTGTGCCCTTAAGGGAAATTGCACTTTACTCTGTGTATTTGTTATCCTTTCCTTATATATGAGACACCCTCTCTGGTGTTAGTGGTGAAGACTGAGACTCTATGATTGCTGGGCCAGAGCACGGGTGTCACAGAAGGCAATGGTGAATCAGAGTATGACTGAAACCTAAAGAAAGTTCTGGACAGAGCACATGAAGTAAACTTGAAGCTCAATCCTCTGAAGTGCAAATTCAGATTTCTAGAAGTTACATATGTAGGTCATTTATTTACCAGTACTGGTTTGAGACCAGACCTGACCAAGCAAGCAGCTATTCTTGAGATGTCAGCTATGGACAATTTTCTAGCTCTATAGCATTTCCTAGACATGGTCAACTATTTAGGCAAGTTTATACCAGACTTCAGTGAACTGACAGCACCTTTAAGAGAGCTGAAGTCTAAATATGTTGCATGGTCATGGTTAGTACAGCACCAGAAGGCATTTGAAGACCTTAAGCAGAAAATTGCCACCCCATCTACATTAAGATACGATGATGTGAACAAACCAGTCACGCTTTCCTATGATGCTTCAAAACTTGGTCTTGGCATAGTTATTCTTCTAGAGGGCAGACCGGTAGCCTATGCATTTAGAACACTTACCCAAACTGAGATGCAGTATGCTCAAACTGAGAAAGAACTTTTGGCAATAGTATTTGCATGTTGCAAGTTTCATGATTATATTTATAGTTGTGCTATTCAGATTGAAACTGACCACCAACCTCTAGTTACTGTTCTAAAGAAGCTCCAATGAGATTACAAAGAATGATTCTCAAATTGCAAAAGTACAACTTTAAAATTGTCTATATGAGAGGCAAACTTCTCTATCTGGCTGATACCTTATCCAGATCACCCAGATATAAGACTGAACAGCTTGACGCAGATAATTTTGACTTTGATGTGATGGCAGTGCATAATGTTTCTACGACTAGTCTTGATGTGTTAAGAAATCACAGAAAGACTGATCCAATTTTACAAAAGCTCAATCACTACTTAATCACTAATTAATGTTGGATGGCTGTCAAAGCAATCTAGTGTACCACCTGAAGTGCAAACCTATTTTCCTTACAGATTTTGCATTGTGGTCACCAAGGTTCTGCATCCACTAAGAGAAGAGTAAGAAAATCAGTATTTTGGCCTTCATTACTGAAAGACATTGATAAAGTACTTTCTTTTTGTTCAGTATTCAATAGTAGTAGATTGGATTTGCAAAGAGAACCACTTCAGCTATGTCCAGTTCCTGAACTAACTTGGTCAACAGTAGCCACTGATATCTTTGAGTGGAACAATCAACACTACTTAGTATTGGTAGACTCTTATTCAAATTGGTTTGAGATTGATCTACTACCTAACCTAACATCCCACTTCTGACACCATTTCACTCTCATACTTTGGATATGATAGAAGAGTCTTTGTGGGTTCTGTTCAAGCAGCTTTATTTTATATAAACATATCACGATAGAGGTTACTGACTTTAACTTAAGTAACTTATATACAAGCTAACTACTGCAATCATACATGCTGACTCTCTGGCTGCACTCTCAAAATGGGACTAGGAATAGCACGTGCCTGATATTTATATGTGCACACTCAGCCTTTGATATGCTTCTTAAAGCTACAGCACATATACTGCAATCTACATGGTCTATCTGAACTTCAGCAAGACTTTTGACCTTGCCCTACATAGGCAGTTGTTAGGAACACTGCAGAGACCTGGGGACCAGATCCTGATGAACTGGAATACAGAATGGTTGGAATGTAGTGGAGTACTACTGGGTTTGCATAACTGGCCTTAGGCATAGGCCAACTAGGCAGCCACCTAGGGCACCGGTCTAGCAGGGGTGCTTTTCCAGTATTTATTTGGAGTAGGTAGACCAGGATGGGGGCACCAGGTAGTGTGGTGGGAGGTGCCATGGAGCCCTTTTGCCTAGGGCACCAGTTGACCTAGGGCTGCTCCTTGATCTTGCATTCAGGACTCTTCATTGTATTTGTTTCAGAAATATCTAAGGGAACAAAGAACAGGATCAGTCTCTTTGTTGAGGTCACAAATGCAAGTATGGCAGTGAAGGATGAGGGGAAGGGTCTGAGTAAGGATTTCAAAGGCCAACCAGCTGGCAGAGAAGCAGCATTTGAGGCTTATCACTGCAGACAAATTTAAAACATTGCACTTGGTTCACAGTGGCCCTGATGTGATGTATCAGCTGGAAGCAATGGAGATAATGGAAACAGTAATGAAAAGGATGTGAGGATGTTTGGCACAAAGGAGCTAGGCCACCACAAGCAGAGTGAGAGCCCTGACATGACAGTGAACAGAGTGCTGAGGTGTATCGTCAGGTAGATAAACTCCTCAAACTAAGAATGATTCCTCTCTACCCTTTCCTGGTCATACCACACTTTGTGTACTATGTGTAGTATTGGAGTGCATCAAGGACAGGCTTAGAAATAGCCACCAGAAAGATATGCAGGACAGAAGATAAGCAATATGAGAACAGACAAGAGAAGCTGGACCTGATGAAGGGAACATGATACGGGGGGGGGCACAAAATGATGTCAGAGAATTGTGAAGCATTCACTCTGAAAAAAGGGACCTGGGGTGGACAGAGTACATGGAGCAGGTTCTAGGGATCAGCTGTTGTCTGGATTTGTGGAAATGCTCCTTCACTGACAAAGAGAGAGAAGGCGCTGTAGGCCCATGGAATGGGCTATCAGAATGGGCAATGTACTGGGAAGTAATAGAGACAGTCTTGAGGGCATGGGACAGATGGAGTAAGGGTGAGGGGGAAGGAAGAGATGGAAAGGAGTAGAATGTTAAATGAACTTAAAGACCAGATAGACTGGCATACAAATTTAGAGTAGAGTGTCTTCTTTCACTTAAAGTCTGGAGAAACTAAACAAATGAAACTCAGTACTGTAGCTAAATGACTGCAGAATGTATCTACGTGTAAAAGAAACAAAGGAATTAAAAGGAAATAAGCAGATAGTTGCCTATACACAACTGGTATTCAGAAGAATATTATGAAATCAGGTTCAGCAGACAATGTTTGTCTGACAAATTCTCCTTCTAAAAGCTTTATGCACAAAAATGAAACCTGTAATTTGAGCTTTGTTGCTGTGATCACTTGTAAAGGTGGGCTGGAACATTGATTGATGATGAGTGCTAATAGAATGTTTTGTTCTGAGGTCACACTAAGCATATATAATGCTTCTTGTGGGGGAAGCCGCCTCAGGTTATACAAGAGCATGTTTAACAAGAGGTCAGCATAAGTTATTTTTTATTAATACAAAATTTGTTATCCATGGTAGTACACTGATGAGTTTGGACCTTTTTCTGGACAGCCCAGAGATTCCAAGCAAAAGTAAAATAAAATACCCCATCCCCCCTAACACAGAAGGATGAAGCCCTGACTACAGACCAAATTGGCATGTATTATTAGTGGCACAGGCGTCTGAGGGTCTGTGTGAGGAGGATGAGCTTGAGTGACCAATGTCAACTCACGCTTCTATGGGAGGAGGGAGGATGTTACACCTGTGAAACTAACCAGACTAAGCAGTGGCTGGCTGTATCACTTGCCTATAGTGACTACATTGGCTAATTCTGCATTGAGCAGGGAATTTCCTGCTGATATGGGAAATAGGAGGTGATTGTGGGAACACATACACCTTCTACTTTAACCAAACAGCTTTGCTGAGTCTGGAGGCAGTTTATGGGTAGACTAGAATGCATGGGATGTAGCACTCTCTCCTAGTTTGGAGATGTCTGTCTCTCATCACCACAGAATAAATGGGATGTAGGAGTCTTCCCTAGTCTGAAGATGTCCAGCTGTCACCCCACAAAATGAATGGGATGTGGGACTCTTCTCTAGCCTGGAGATATCTATCTCTCACCTCCATAGAATGAATGGGCTGTAGGACTCTTCTCTGTCCTGGAGATGTCTGGCTCTCAGCCTCATAGAATGGATGGGCTGTAGGATGCTCTCCTTGCCTGGTGATGTCCAGCCTTCAACCCATAGAATGAATAGGCTGTAGGATGCTCCCCTAACCTGGAGGTGTCTGGCTCTCAGCCCCATAGAAAGAATGGGCTGTAGGATGCTCCCCTAGCCTGGTGATGTTCAGCTTTCAGCCCACAGAATGAATGGGCTGCAGGATGTTGCCCTTGCCTGGAGATGTCTGGCTCTCAGCCCCATATAATGAATGGGCTGACTAGGTGCAGGTTATGGAGCAATCATGTGGGGTCCTTTAAAAGTGGGGGAAATAAAAAAAAAGTAGAATCAAATAAAATCATACATAAACTAATTTTCTGTGTAAAGACCAGCAAATCAAACTGAAAAAAAAAAACATGTGGTATCTGTGTTTGTGTGTGCATGTGCGCGTGTGTCCGTGCGTATATGTGTGTGTGTCCGTGCATATGTGTGTGTGTGTGTGTGTGTGTGTGTGTGTGTGTGTGTGTGTGTGTGTGTGTGTGTGTGTGTGTGTGTGTATGAGTGAGGAGGAATTGTATTAGAAGAAAGTGATGTGAGTGTAATTGGAGTGCAGTGAGTAGGGAAGAGGGGGGAGACTGGAGAATATAAAGGAAGAAGAAATGAAGTGAGGGGTAGAGAGAAGTGGATAGAGGGAGAAGTTATGTGAGGGTAGAGAGGGGAATAGAGAGAGAGGAGAAGAGAGGAGTGGATGGCAAAAATAAGCGATAGGTGCAGTTTTAAAGGTGGATTCTTGGATTTACTTGAACGGATGAAGAATATATGTTGGTAAGAGAGTTGCAAAGTTAATATTAGTCAGTACCATCACATCACCCAATGGAACACACATGCAGCAAGTGACATTAGTAGTGTGTGAGAAAAACAAGTACACCTGTATGAGCCACTGGTGAGCCTTTACCTTTACTATCATTGGCAGAATGATAGAAGCGCAGCCACTGCTGGACATACATGACTCTGAAGCAAACAAGACATTGACAAAATCGAGATGGGCCAGTTGTAGGCAACTCGAATTGTGCAAGATGAATTAGGAATGTGATCATTAAGTCCTCTTTATGTTTGCTTCATGCTATACTGTTGTAGTAGGTGCAGTACTGGAAGGTGGACACATTTCAGCATGTCGCGGAGTAGCGTATCTTCATCTCCTACACTGTCCATTTAGTAATAATTAATTATTAAGTAGGTTTAATAAGGGAAAGTGCAAAAGAGCCTGGAAAACATTGAGAGTGGAATGAGAGATTGCAATAGCAACTTAGTATTATGATTTCTAAATTATCTTTTGACAGACTCCAGTAACTTTAGCATTAACCTCCCAATGTGCAAACCATGTAGGGAATAAGATGGAAACTTTCCACAGGGACCATGCCATGTCATGATAAGATATGGCAAAAAATGGGTCTGTGGTACTGTACTGTATCATATTTCAGCGATAATGACATTTGGTCAAAAGATGAATGAATGTCAGAAATAATTTTAAAATCAGGGTGTCTGTCTTTCCCTGATATGCAGCCTTCAAATAGTTGATTATATTTTATAGTGAGGGAGTACAGTTTGGCCATAGACTGATGTGTAATTCATTAAATGTAGTTTCACCTGTTTGTGTTACACAAAATGGTATCTGATATATTTGTTTTCAAGTTTTTAACATAAGTCCTTTGCAGATAGTTACTTAAGATTTTTCATAAAAAAAGCAATTTAGAATAACACAAGATAAAATAAAACGTTGATAAACATTTGAAAAAAATCTCTTCATCTAAGCGGAGAAAGGTGCAGCAATTACCAAGTGTATATGTGGCAGGATGAAATGATAAAGAAATAAAAGGATGTGCTGCATTGTCATAAAGGGTTCTTGTGGATGAAAAAGTGAAAACAGAGCCAGAGATCAATGGCAGGATTCTTTCTGTAATACAAATAAGGAATAAACTACTGGGGCCTAACAGTCCTTTTTTGGCAACAGTTTCTGTCTTATTCTTCTGAAAGTTTTTTGTTTTGAAAATATGGTACAGGTAGGAGAGAGACTAAAGGCAAGCATAATAGTGTTTTTCTGCTTTTAGGTTCATTGGGAGTGGGTCTATATTAGAACATCGAAAGTTTAATGGTTCGATTCACTAAAGGTCGAACTTTAATGAAGGAACCATTAAAGTTTCGAATGTTCAGAAAGAAAAAAAAGAAAGAAAAAAAGAAAATCTAAAGGGTGTAGGCAGGGGGGAAGCCCCCCTGCACCCCCACACCCCCGATACTTAAATATACGAACTCCGAGACCGCACTACATTGAAGTAAAAGGAAATCTCCCCTTACTGAGATTTCTGTTTACCCGTTCAATGTTCTGCACTTTCGCTATTCTCGTGTCGATAATGTCAGATTCTACATTGTCGGCTTTCGAGAATATAATAGGTAACCAGTGGGGGTATGTCAATCCTCAGGATGACTTACTTATCCGAGTTCATCTGGCTGAATATAACAACATATGATTAAACCAATCACTTCTCGTGAGCTATTTATTTTATCTAAGAATCCAGTTTTGATGAAGTAGCCACCTTAAGAAAGTGCACCCTAAAAGTGAAGCATGTTGGAGAACCACAATGGCAGGGGTAACACTTCAGAAGCTTAGCAGTATGAAGAACTTTTAGATATTCATACAAAGGCCAAGCTGAGGACAGATTCCTCCTCCTATGGTACACTCAGCTACCTCATTATTCAGCAAAACAGTTGATGCAGGAATTATCAGTACTTGCAGTAAGCAGTCTATCTGCAGAAAACTGATAAAGATAGGAAAACTAATCAGTATGTTTCCCACAGAGGTCAACATGTAAGCATTAGCTGTCACGTTATTAGGTAGGCTGAAAAATGTTCTACAGCATACACGTTATCTTGAATTAATCTTGGCATGAGAGAGGTCGGTATATCTGACAATTGCAGAACAGTTCAGAGATGTGTCACTTTTCAGTAGTAAGCATGATTCTCAAGATTAACCAGACATAGCTCATACTGAAAATAGTTGAGCTTTTTAAGCAGTCTGAAATCAAAAATAAAACACATCTACCTATGTCAAATTAGCACCGACAAATTTTAAAATATTGACTGAATATTTATTTCATCTGTTTGCTGGTGGACTTGCTGTAATTCATGTTTCTTTTCTTATCTGACTGGGTTTTGATCACATGAACTGCAGTCCGAAGGCTATGCTCGATATTAAAATTATTAATTGTCTGGAAAAATACTTCACTGTGACTAATGACTATCAGTCCAAAGGTCTTGCTGATTCATCGGGACAAGACAGGTGAGAAATGGTTAAACAGTTGCAGATACACCAAAAGCAACCTTATTAAATACTGTTTAGAATCAATCTAGGTTATATTTCCCATTAATGGTGAACATTTTTCTGTCAATCATTTCATACTGCATTTTGCAAGGTAACAGCATTTGCTGTTTCTAGTCCTGTTGATTTCTCCTTACTCAACGTTAAAGATAAGTAACATGACATCGGTTTTCAGTGTCATGCTGTGAAGCTGAAGCAAAGGTTTATGACTGAAGAGATTTTAAAAGTCAAGGATGTGCTGTTCATGCTGATGTCCTTTGTAATAAATAAGAGTAAGGAATGCAGAAACTGCATGTAGGTAGCAGAAATACACGTTATGATAAAGATTTTAACATTTTTTGAGATATTAGTTGCTCTTTATCCTTCTGATCATCAATAACTGACCTAAAGATTAATAAGAAAAAAAAACATTCAGTCAAGTCATTTCACCATCTCGATAAGGCAAACCAAGAGGAATGTATAATGGTGAATTAAATAATGACAACAATATGAACTTCTAGTCTGTTATAAAATTATTACCCTTCTGACAGTTCTAGCTATCACTAGATAAGTAGAAAGTTCAGAAAATCAAGTTTTCATGTTCTGTTTTTGTCTGACAACTGGGAAACAGACCCATATTCAGAAATATTCATGTAAGAAGAATAGGTTAGGTTAAGGTAAGGTGTTAATTTTTCATGACCAAAGTCTAAACCAACTATTGCAAAAAAGATAAAAGAAATTGAAGAGGGATCTTCGGAAAACGGAAGAAGCAAATTACACAGAAATAAATGGAATTTGTTGGAAAAATATATTCAGAATAATGTTCAAAAGGAGGACTTAGGCTGAGGGAAGGCATGAACTAAGCAATATATGTACTGTTGGACTGAATGACAGTTAAAAAAAACATATTTAATGTATGTAAATGGAAAAACTGTTAATATATGTGTGCCTACATCTTAAGTGATAATTTTAAAAAAAGTGATTAAAAAACAAAAAACAGTTATTTTGTTGACAATCCAGTGCTGTCCAGTTCTGTCAGACTCATTCTTCGAAGGTGCCAATGACTTGTGTTTCTTCACTACAGATATACACACACACAGTCCCACCCATATGTAGTTGATGTCTTTGAGGGCTGATTCCTCAAAAAGAGTTATGCCAGGTCCAGCTGAGAGAATGGAAGGCTTGCTTTTATATTTTCTGTACAGGTCTTTGTCTACATTACCAAATATGCAGGGGAGATTTACTGGTCCTCTTTCTGTTATAGCTAAATAATAAGCTCATGAAACGTCAATATGTGCGTGTGAGTGTGTGTGTATGTGTGTATGTGTGTGTGTGTGTGTGTGTGTGTGTGTGTGTGTGTGTGTGTGTGTGTGTGTGTGTGTAAAGTTAGTCCCTCTTGGTCAGCTGGTACTATTGAACAATCTTAAGAAAATGGTTTTGATTCAACTAAATGATTATCCATGCACACACACACATCACGCATATGCATAAAGACTTATATGCTGAGACAAACACAGATGTATACATTGAACTGCTCACAATCATTCCTGGTACCCAGATAATTGTAAAAAAGCTAACTGAAAACCTTAGACAGGTTCCTCGCAGATGATTGACTGAGTACAGATCATGACTGCAAGGACTGAAGAGATGCATTTAGAAGGGCATGATCAAAGCACAGACAGATGTACCTTGGAGTTAGTCATACATCTTCGTTCAGAATCCTCTTTATCAAGTCAACCTTGAGAAGAATCGGCACATCAGGAAATGTGAACAGAAGTACATCAGAGAGGGGGATGACCTGAACAGAGCTGCTATTCAACAAAGCTTAAACTCTTAACCAATTCACTGTCCTTTTCATATCATCTTAGTGGTTTAGTGCACTACTTTCACTCCACCTAAGCACAACAGCTTCCACTGAATCAGAGATGTGGCCTGTTGCAGCCATGACAAATATCTGTGGAAGAGCTTTAATTGAATGAGGAGCTCAATTTGCATGTGCACATGTATACACACACACACACACACACACACACACACACACACACACACACACACACACACACACACACACACACACACACACACACATATACACACACACACAGAGTATGTCATATTTAAACAATGAGAGGGCTACTCACCCTCCATTCTTTGTCTGCTATTTGTTTGAATGTTTGAACATTGCAATGCATTCCTGATAGTCCAGCAAACCCACATCTTAAGACAGATGTATCCATTATCTGCTCTGTGAAATGCAGTCTCTAATTATACTAAGCTTATGATAAAACTGCTAAACTCTCAAGCAATGAAACCAAGGTGGCATACACAGATATGCATCATGGCATGTGTTGAATTGCAGTCTGTGACACTGTGCCTGTAGGTCATGCAAAAACAGAGTAAGTGCCCTGACGAACTGTGACAGAGACAATGTTTCACATGGCATCAGGGACAAGACTGGACTGAACCAATTGCATGGCCACAGCCAACTTACACATTAGTGCTACAACCTGTGTACATCCCACCAGTGACCATTATAGGTACTGCATTTGTATATACAAATTCTGCAGTAGCAGTTTGTTGATGGCATAGCACCTACTCTGAATGTTACCATATGCCTTGCATGTGCCTGGATAGGGAGCAGTACTACACTATGAGTACACATAGGGGTTGGATGATGCCTGGTATTGGCATGTGACACACAGAAGGAAATACTGCACCACTCATAGTGCTAAAATCCAGGTGAACTTAGAAACTGTAGCCTCAGATGCACATAAGACAGATGAGCCTGACCTGGGCATGCAGCATGACATTGCAGTTCATTGTGTGTGTTACCCAGCTACAGTGGATCAGTGCTTCTTGTTGTTGCAACCTGGTGTAGTCTAGTGCAGTGCTGTAGTTCTTAGATTGCAAATAGTTGTACTATTGTGTCCTGCTACTGTTGTGTGTTGAACTGTTTTCCCATTCTGGAAGTCATGTCTACTTAGGATAATGGTGCATTATGTGTTGCAGTTTTGGGGAATCTTTTCTCTTTTTGTTTATACATCAGTTTGAGTTGCCTGCTATGGACTTTAATTTATGACATTCTCACACACTTCCATCTTGCTCTCTTTCAGTGCTGACACAGAGTATAGTCTCCATACAGTACAAAAGTACATAGTTAAAAAGTTAAAATGCACTCAGCTCAAAGGATTCACTCCTGTCCTTAGACTATTGTCAGTGTAGAGTCTACACCTTCTCCCAGTGCTGACGTGGGATTTCTCTGGATACTCCAGTTTCCTTCTACTGCCCCTCAAAACATGTTAGCTACAATGGCAACTCATAACTGTCTATTCATGTATCAAACCAAAAAGCACCAGTCTTTTAGTGTGAGTGTCATAGAAAATCCAAATTTACAACCAAATGCCCACTTGAGACACCACTGGAGCCAAAACTTATTTAGCACTTGCTCCTAACCCGAGTTGCCAACACAGTTCTTTTATTCCAAGCAAGTTGTTAATGTCTCCTTTAAAAAAAAAAAAAAACAGTTTCCACCCAGTCAAGTCCAAAAAAAAAATTTTTACAAAATTTACATGTTGTAGAATGTTTGTATAAAACATTCTTCTCATCTTTCTTTTTAATAGCCTGTATATGTTCATGTACATGCTTTGAGTTTTTTGTTTATTTTCCCTACATAGAAGGAATCAGAATTCTCAGAGTAGTGACTTTTGCTGTTCCTGTACTGTTACAGTTGAAGTATTGTCTAGTATCTATGGCTCTGTCATATCCTTTTATAGTCACATAGGGAATGTACATCATATGCTTGCACATCTTACAAGGCCCATAGGAAAAAGTTTCCAGTCACTTGATATTCTGCACAACATCCTTGTATTCTTCTTGATGTAACATCTTAATATTGTTTTCCTAAAAGTGAAATTTGGGACATTTCCTACATTTTTAAGCAATTCGGTGTTGGCAGGAAATATTTTGATACTGGAATTATCAAGGGAAAATTTCAAACAAAAGCTGTTTGTGAAGTTACTATAGCACACGTTTAGTCTGTTTTGTTTGGTGGTCTTACTTAAAATGGGTTAATATATAGTTAATCTGCCTTCTTTGAATTCCTTAAAAATGTGGAATATCAACTTTTCATTATATGATCTATCAAAAAAGATGAGTTCTAATGCAGTAAGTAAAATGCTTCATCTTCATAAGGCAGACTGGAATGTCAAATAGCTTGGCTTTTTATGATCTCTTTTTAATTGTTAGTTACATCTCTTTGCATGTAAATAGGTGTTACAAAATGTTGGTTTTCTGTACATTTTGGATTCCAATTTCCCTGTAACTCTGTAGAATGAAAATGTTATATCCAGAAAGTTGATAGTCTTATTTGACCATTTCCCTGAAAACCCTATACAGTTGGTAGAATTATTTAAATGAGTTATTAACTCATTCAGGGTATCTCTTCCCCTTGCCAAATGAAAAAAACTGGTAATCAATATATCTTAGATACAGTCCAATAGAATCCCAATAAATACTATTGTAAACAACTTTCCTGTCCTAAGCATTCAGTACTAAGTTGCAGTAGCGGCTGGTGACTTCAAATTAAAGGGGGGGCTGCAGGAGACAGCTGAATGGGTGGGGCCAATGGGAAGGGGTGTGGCCAACTAGAAAGGAGTGGGGCTATGCTCAAAACCACAACAACTGGAACTTTAATTAAATACGCTGCCCTGGGTGCCAAACCATCATTAAGAGAGTCCAATCAAGACAAAATGAAGTCTAGAAGAAAAAAATATTTCAATGCATTGGCTACATGATAACTTACTTAATATCTAGATGGAAACACAAAGGTTGTGAGGCATGAAAAAATAAATTGATTTTTAAATACATTACTGGAATGTCAGTCAAAATCAAGTATAAAAAAAACAAAGCACCCAACTCAAACCACTTCTCTTTGCACTGCAGTTCTAATTATAATTTATATTCAGCTTTATAAAATTACCAAGTAACATGCTGAAAATAGCAATCTCTGTGATACCCACACTTGTAAAAATGTTTCTTGTCCAAAAAAGACCTTCTGCTTGACAACTATCTACTCATTTCATGGGGAAGACATGATCAAAGTAAAAAATGAACAGCAAAGAAGCTCAAGATAAATTGCTTAAAGGATTACTGCACAAGTTAAGGACCACACATGATAGATTAGCATTCTGTTTAGTTTACGGGTAAAGCCTGCAAAGATGACTGCAAGTCTTCAACAAATGTAATGAGCTTCTGAAAATACTTTAATCCTGTCCTTTATTACAAATACTGTCATATGCATTTCAATACCCAAGGCTTACACATTATCTAGTTATGTAAATATTCTCTGCATGGCAACAACAAAAAGGCTTTCAATGTTGGCAATTAACAGTATGCTTATCCAAGCTTACTTGCATCTTACAATCTCCGACAAGCTTACCCGATGGTCATTAAAGCACTGCTACTTAAACAGAGCAACAGGGCACTGGGACAGCATGCATTTTCTGAATAATGAGAATCATAAATCAACAGTATACAAATATGACAGAAAACCAGAACATTCTGCAAAATCAAGGACCGATGAAAAGCCATGGTGGTACTTGTGGTCTACTTTGGATGGGGCAATACTCTGCACAATTACACTGCATAACTGCTCCTTACCTTGCTTGGACACATCCAGAGCCACTACAATGGGGAGTGGGGTGCAACAAGTATGTCACAATTTGAAATGTCTCTGGCTGACAGTGATGGCTCTGACACTCATACCTCTCAACCTCAGAGCAAGAAATCTGGACAAAGCCATACATAGAAGTAGGACACAGGCTCAAAAATAAGAACAATTTTTAAATATTGCTGTTATAAACTTAGAAAGGTAATAGAATAATAGTAGGTCTTGCACTAGTGTAAATTTTCTGAAGGGTATGAAATCTGAAACTCAAATGTTTGCCATTATTTTCTAACTTCAGTCTTTAATGATTTGCCACTAATTTGCCAGAAAACCACAATTTTATGAAAAATGGACCAACAATGTGATGCAAAAATATAAAATTGCCACACAATGCAGCTGGGAACCTGTCAAAGAAGGGACACCTTTTTAATATTAGTACTGTTAACTTGAACAGCTGACAAAATAAGAGCATCTACATGCAGTTCTGAAATAAAAGTAATCTATAACTCTGATCATTACAATTATTTATTAATTGTAAACCCTCCATGTTTTCTTCCAAATTTGCCATTTTGCAGAGGGATTATTAGGGGGAGAGCAACATTTTGAGCGAAAATTGGGGACAGTGGAGAGGTCTGGATATTCCTAATTCTATAAAGTGATTTATTTGCACGTACCTCTCAACCTCTTAATGCAGGAAATCTGGACAAGGCCAAATATATTGGGGGAACATACAAACAGTACTAAAAGTTGCTCTTGTATAAACTTAAGACAGTTAACAGAATAACAGGTCTTGCTTTAGCATGCATTTTTCTGAAGGTTATGACGTCAAACTCAATGTCTGTCATTATTTACTGACTTAATTCCTAAATGATTTGCCAGAAAACCACAAATTTTATGAGGAACAAACCAAAAATAAGAAGCAAAAATCTATTCATTCTGCAAACATCTGGACAGTTGAGAGGTATATTTCAGCCGGGGCTATCTTTGAGTTCACTGCCCCCCCCCCTCACAAAATTATGGTCGAATGGAGCCTCAACCCTGCAGCCATTTCAATGTCCCATTCCTTGGTTATTTTGCCCATTTACCATAAACACTGTAATGTGCATACTGCTTTACTTCTGTGATGATTTGGATTTCCTTTGAAAGTTTTATTTTGCATTTTACAACACAAACACTAATAGATATCTGCTAAATAAAACAATGCAGTTTCACAATGAAAATAGACTTAGCATTAAAACTTCTCTCCCATTGAAGCTCACATTCATTGAAACAGCATTGAAACCCACATTCAAAGAAAATACATTTTGCCAGTGGCAGATAAAGATTAACTTTGGCTGTTTTCAAATCATAGGCCCCTTGAACACAAAACATACACTTGCTCTTTGATACACCTTCC
This sequence comes from Protopterus annectens, assembly GCF_019279795.1. NCBI lineage: Eukaryota > Metazoa > Chordata > Ceratodontiformes > Protopteridae > Protopterus > Protopterus annectens. The sequence continues at coordinate 865,299,752 of NC_056741.1, read as the reverse complement.
TGATTGTATTAAAATTATATTCCTTGTGCAATACAGTACAGTTGTTAGAGGGCATTTTAAATTTATTGTTTTGAACATTTTTCCAGTAAACAATGAAACAAAATGCATGCACCAATAATGACAAAACTGCCCAATTCAGAACATTTCCATCATAAAAGTCTACTCAAACTTCTACAGTCCACCAGTATCAGTAAATATGCACAATCTCTGAAGAAGTAAAAGTCATCAAAATAATTCCACATTAGAGAAATCTGTAACTAATGAACAGGTTGCTGCTAGTAATATCGCAATAGGGAATGGACGGCAAACTGATAACAGGTTCATCATTACAAGGCATCTTCGGCAAAAAGGACTGCAGCATCCACCCCCTTTACAACACAGTACAGTATCAGCAATACATCTACCTACTGTGGGAGCAGAACCCACAGCTTTCTGCATCAAAAGCAGGTACATTACCTGTTGTGCTATTAACAATGCAAAGCAACTCAGCATAAACAGCACTAAACTTTTGTTCCCTGCAGCTCTCAGCTCCTTGTAAAATCTACACAACATTAAGCTGTATCTCTAAACTTTGTAGCACAAGAAATCTGGAAAAATCCAAAATTTATTTTGGGGGGGGGGGCAAATGCCCCAAAACCAGGGACACATTTTTAAACATTGCATGTATAATGTTGGAAAGTTGTTAGAATAAAATGCTGTGTTACCACCGTACATTTCACTGCCAAGTCTTAAACCCAGGACACTGTGCAAAACAGTCAGTGCAACATACCACTATGCCAAATCAGCTGTTCTGTGAAAGAGAGGAAGACTGAAACTTAAATGGCTACTATTTAGTGAATTCAGTTCTCATCATAGCTGTCAACCTCTTAGCACAAAACACCTGAACAAAGCCAATAATGGGGGAATACAGCCCCCAAACATATTCAGCGAATTCAAGTTTCACCATAGCTCTCAACCTTAGCACAAAAAACCTGGACAAATCAAACCAGACAACTTGTAGCTGTCAAGCAACAATGCTACCAGTGCACCAGTGCACTACTGACTATGCAAAGGAAAACAAACATACAGAAACTACAGATTTTATGAGGAACAGAACAAACATGAGGCAACAATCTGCAAATTTTTCACAAATGGTGGTGGGTAGGGAATTCAGGCCCTTGCCACCTGCATCCAAGGTACAGGATTCAAGCCTGAGATATTCTCTACCCATCACCATGTGTTCTCTCTAGCTACCAGTCATACCTCCCAACTGTCCCAAATTACTCAATTTTTACTGAGTTTTTGGGGTCCAAAATAATGGGATGCCATGATTCCCGAGTGGCACCCCTTCATTTCTGAGTTTTTCCCAGCTTTTTTTTATTTTTTTCCCGTTTTTTGAGCTTACGTCATCATGTGCGTGATGACGTCAGCTCCGTCAGGGCTATCAGCCTGTCAGAATCGAGCTTGCATTTCGGTTGTTCAAATAGAGAGTGGGGAAACATTATCTCTTTTCTGCATTTCAGTTGCTGTGTGAACATATCTGGCTTGCAGAGACATTATCTTTTTTGTGTGAGCCATTAAACTGCTGAATTTTCTGGCTGGTGACATTATCTTTTTGTGCAAGCCATTAAACTGCTGATGATTGATCAGAAACAGAGCTTGCATATCAGTATCGGACTAACTGCTGATTGAACAGAAACAGAGCTTGCATTACATACCATACAGGACTACATTTGGAAGGGTATGGTCTTAGTTTTTTTAGAGGGTTGTGTGTGTGTCCATTAAACTGATTTTCTGGCTGGGTGACATTATCTTTTGGTGCGAGCCATTAAACTGCTGATTGAACATAAACAGAGCTTGCATACCGGACTACATTCGGAAGGGTAGATTCTTAGTTTTTTCAGAGGGTTGTGTGCATGTCTGTTAAAACTTCTTTTCTGGTTGGTGACATAATATTGAACAGAAACAGCTGTGTGTCCGTTTTTTTTCAGAGAACAGAAACAGAGTTGTGTGTCCATTTTTTCAGAGGGTTGTATGTATTGAACAGAGCTGTGTGTCCATTAAACTAACTGCTTTTCTGGCTGGTGACATTATATTGAACAGAAACAGAGCTGTGTGTCCGTTTGTTTTCAGAGAACATAAACAGAGTTGTGTGTCCGTTTTTTTCAGATGGTTGTGTATATTGAACAGAAACAGAGCTGTATGCCTGGTGACATATTGAACAGAAACAGAGCTTGCATAAACTGCTTTTCTAGCTGCTGACATTATATTGATATTGAACGGAAACAGAGCTTGCTAAACTGCTTTTCTGGCTGCTGACATTATATTGATATTGAACAGAAACAGAGCTTGCATAAACTGTGTGTGTATGTGTAAATGCTCCAATTGTAATACACCTGGTGGCTAGAGATACTCAGGCTCAAACCCTGTACCTTGAGTACAAGGAAAAAGAGCCTAAAGTCCATAGCCACCACTTGTCAATTTATGCCTCATATTTTTTATCTGTTCCTCATAAAATATGTGGTTTTCAGGATTTTTATTGCAAAGAAGTCACTGAAGGGTTGAATTCACTAAATAATGACAGGCACTTGAATTTCAGAATTCATATTCAGAAAATAAATGGTAACACAAAACCTTTTATTCTAGCAACCTTCCAAAATTATACAAGCAATGTTTAAATGTGTCCCTGGTTTTTGGCCTTTTGCCCCCCCCCCCCAAAAAAAAACAAAAACTGAAATTGAAAATAAGTGCAAGAAGCTGTGCAAGATGCCTATGGCTTACACTACTGTCATTTATTTATATATTGTGTGGGTGTGGAAGTAGACTTTTATGATGGAAATATTCTGACTTTGGCAGTTTTGTCATTATTGGTTCATGCATTTTGTTTCATTGCCTACTGGAAAAATGTTCAAACAATAAATTTAAAATGCGCTCTAATAAGTGTGCTGTATTGTACAAGGAATATCATTTAATAAAGTCGGGAAGGTGTATCAAAGAACACATGTATATTTTGTGTGCAAGGGGCCAATGATTTGAAAACAGCCCAAAGGTAATCTTTATCCACCACTGGCCAGATACATTTTCTTTGGATGTGGTGTGGGTTTCAATGCTGTTTCAATGAATGTGAGTTTCAGGGCAGAGAAGTTTTAATGCCAAGTCTGTTTTCATTGTGAGATAGTATTGCTTTGTTTAATTAGCATATGTCTATTAATGTTTGTGCATTGTGCTATAAAATGTAAAAATAAAATGCAAATCATTGTAGAAGTAAATCAGTATGCACACATTAGTGTTTGTGGTCAATGGAGCAAAATAGCCAGGTGTTGGGACATTGGAATGGTTGCAGAGGGACTCTGGTGTCATATTTTGGTGGTCTGTTCTTCAGTTTGCATTTGAAAGTCGGTATCCCACTATTCCACTGGAGTGGGCAGGGTTACATAATTATGTATGCACATTTTATGTTAATCAGCGTACAGATTTGTACGTATTTTTCATGGGCCTTGTCCAGCTTTTTGATGTTTCCAGGTTGAGATGTATGCCACCAGTATATAGCAACTGGGGCATTTTATACATACACATACTATCAATAAGGTGATTATGTGTATCCTTGTTATGGGGGTTTTAAAAGTTCCCGCATCTTTTATTATATTTAATCTTCTTAGTGCCAATGAGCAATGTGAAAATTTTCACACGTAATATTTTGGGTATGCTCTGTATCACTTTTATTTTTTCACATATTTCCTAACTATATACAGAGGAACTTCTCTGGGACTTAAATTTGTTAATTGAATGCATGAGAATATTTTGTCAGCAGATGCTTAAAGTTGTTCTTTTAATTTCTACAGTTTTGACTACTCCTTGGGAACTTTTTTTCTTTTTTCTGCTGTAAAAGAGCATTTAGCTCTCCAGTAGCTGAGAGATAAGAAATGCATCCATCAGACATGTTGTTAATAAAAACCTCAACCAGCTAACCCTCAGCAGTGGGTGGCCATGTGAGAAAAACAAATAGAAATACAAATGGGGTGTAAATGGTATTACTGCAGGGCTATAGTTAAACCACCAACTACCTTTTCTTTTCAAAATAGACTGGACTGGTAAATTTGGTAACAACTACAGGGTGACATTCGCGCGCGTGTGTGTGTGTGTGTGTGTGTGTGTGTGTGTGTGTGTGTGTGGTGGGGACGTTCTAATACAAAGCCATCACAAATACCCTTTTTCAACTGAAATTTGGGGAGAAAAGTTCCAAAGTACCTTTTAGAAGAATATACACAAATTAAAATTTACCAGAGGATGAATACAATATCATTTGTTACATGACAGCTTACAATATGAAGAAATACAGTATCAATGGCTATGGCTATATTTGTAATAATTTGGACTTTTAATATCAAGCTTATGACTAAGCATAAAGTAGAGATGGTAGAACACCACATACACTAAGAGATATAAACAGGATTTAACAAAAAACATTGTTTAAATGCATTCTGGACTAATCACATTTCTATACCATCGGCCTTTCACTTCTCAAATAATTTTCTGACAATTACTCTGAGTGAATATTCTCTGTTTGGTGTTATCCTTGGTACAGCACTAAAGAGCAATGACTTGGGATGTTCTCTAAATTTACAGCTGTTTTTGTCTGTATTCTAGATTAAGTGGGTTTTTATGCCGATTTTAAGTCTGACCTAAAGAACCTTCCAACAATTAAATTAAAATTAATATTCTACCACCAAAAAAAAAATAATCCTATTATAGATGGGAAAATTAGAGCAATTAAAAACACATCGAGCTCTTTTGCACAGGAAACCTGATATGACAACTTTTCATAAGTTCTTGGGGAAAAGATAATTTGAATCAGAATGACCCATAAGTCTGAAGTTTATCGGATGTGCCATCTACATATACTACTAAAGATGAAACTGCCTCCCTACAGGATGCTCCCTGATGTAGACATTAGTTCAGGGAATGCATGGAGACTCACCTGCCATTTTTGGTAACGATCATCTCATTAGTGGGCTCGTTGAACTTTTGCCATAGCTCTGGCTCTTCTATGGTCACCTTGAGCTCACGCTCTGTGGGGTCACTCTTCTCACTACCAGCCTGTAACTCATTCTCCACAGCACTGAGCAGATGATCCACGCAGTACTGGGGGCCTTTCCCTGCTGCTGTCACCTAAAGAGCCAGAGCTGCTGCCTCCCTAGGTCCACTGCTCCCACTGCACGACGTTTCTCAGTCACCACAAGCCCAAGACCACAAACACAACAGCTATGTATCACCCACAAAAGAAAGCAGAGAGTGACTTATATCTGGTTATTTGTACTTCTAGGTTTTGTGTCTGTAGCAACCCCAAGTATTAAGCAGTACTTAAATACGTCTCCTGTGGGATTTCTTTATTTACATCAGTTTATCCCCAAGTTCCATACTGGCCAAACAGTATGGCCAGTCTACATTTGAGCTGCTTCCATACTCCAAGGCTGCAACTTCGAATATCAGCCTAGCTTGATAATGTTTGTCCCATAAATATCCCCCCTACAGACTGGAGATGTAACTTGGTAGAGGTGGTGGGGTGGTCATTACAGGCTGCTGCCCTTTCCTTTGAAGTGATTTCTCTCACCCCTCAGTCAATGGATGCTGGCGGCCACATCAGAACCAGAGAAGGTTGCTGAGCTGCTATAGCCTAATGGTTGTGCTCCTGTTGACATGACACCTGTATCAAAGGGCCGCCTTGTCGGTGAGAAAATAGCTCGGAAGAGGGTAGGGGCCTGTCCTGAACAGGTCTGCTGTCATCAGCATTTCTGTGAATAAGTGGTCACCCGGTCCTGAAGACAGAGATGTACGTTTCCAGTGTGTTAATACCACTGATAATACAAAATGATTGCTGAAGTCTGAGACAACTAATACGCAACATCTCTTTAAAACGCGTGTATTAAAGAATCATACAACTTCGAAATATACCCGAGAACTTTATAATAAGTTTAGGTATTTGCTTTCAAGTTTTTGCATGATTGTGCGATATCCTAGGGGAAAACACACAGACACACACACACACACACACACACACACACACACACACACACACACACACACACACACACACACACACACACACACACACACACACACACACACACACACACACACACACACACACACACACACACACACACACACACTAAATGTAGCTTACCTGCTGTAGAATGTCCAGTGGAGCAGTAAAATCCAAGACACCCATGACACACACACTAAACGGAGCTCACAGTCCAACAGAGCAGTAAAATCCAAGTCACCCGCGCAGAGAAATGCAGCCCCGCGAGAGCTCAAAACCCACCTCACCTACATCCTGATTGGTCCTGCCTGCAGATGAAGCAGTCTGGAGCTCCTCTGTTCTGTGCGGTCATCACCGCTCAGACTTCTGGGCATCTTCAGGGCAGAGATGCCTTCCCCTCTATCCGGACTGCTGACAAAGGCAGTCTGTAGTTTTGTCTGAGTTCCCAGTGCGTGCTCGCATGTGCGGAGTTCCGGGACTCGTGATTTTAAATGTTTTTTTTTATTTTCTTGTCTTTACTTTTTTGTTTTCTTTTTGTTTTCTAGGTGGTAGCTGCAGTCCTGCAGTCCTATAGCACGAGCCGCCCCTGCTAAGTTGGCAGAAGTGGGGGATACTGCTACCCCTATAGCTAGTCTACAAATCTTATGATAAATTTGTTTTTGAATCCAAGGAAATTATTCTTAAGTATGAAATGAGAAAATATCTGCTACAAAACTTGAAAGGTCATTGCTCAGTATCAAAATCACAAAGTCCCAACAGCTAACTCTCTCAAGTCTTGACTTCAACCTCTTTATATTTCTGATAGTACTAGCTGATGAATAGAGCATCCTGTGCCCCATGTGAGGGCTGCTACTTTGACCTCATTTCTCAATATCATCTCATTATCATCTGCAATCGTTAACTGAGGGCAGGCAATTTTAATAAAAAATGTATGCAATAAAATATAAATGTTTGGTCATAATACTAACTGCTAAAGCAAGTGGGCTCACTTATTTTCTTTGTGGTGCGTGGCAAAGCTATTACACTTCCCTCTTGCAGGGGAGTTTCAAGGGATTTTCTACTCTGCTTCTCTTACTTGAATAGTTTTTAACATCAAGCAATATCTTTCATTTCATTTTAGCAGCAGTAGAATATTATCATCTGTATGTGCATCTAAAACTTCAGAATGTTTTTAACGTTTGTCTTGGCTTCTTCAGCAACTTGTGTGGTACCTAGGTAGCATATGTGTTTCCATGTATGTTGGAGCTGCCTTACAGGGCTAATATTTGAGTCAGTTGATGACCATTCTCTTAGTTAGACCTCGGAGATTTACCTGTCTAAGGTCTTATTCATTTTCCTAACTCTTCTCCCATATGGAACTTTACAAACTGGTGAATGTCGTGACCGGAGAACAAACACCTAACTCTACTCCAGTCCTGAGAAACTAGCATGGATTATTTTATACAGTTTATTCAAAATTGTCTGGTGTTAGTACAGATGATGAAAGCTAGCAGATGTTAATAAGCTGCTTCCTCTAAATGAGAGTTTGGTTTCCTCAGCCTTCATTTGCCTACAGTGTCACTGACCATATTATTTAAGCACACAGTACACTGGGTAATTGGGAGATTGGCTATGCTTCTCAATGGTCTCTTGGACCACATGCCTAGTACCTACCTATGAAGCTATTATACAAATTACAGAACAGACAGCACTAATTAGTGACACTGAGACTAAATGGGCACAGAGAACCTCCTATGCTGTATCCAGAGTTGAGAATTTAATTCAGTAAACCAGACACTTCATTTTCCCTTTGTCACCTCTGGCACAAGTTGCTTTTGAGCCAGTCCATAAAAAACAGAAAGGGTAACCAGTACAATTCTAACATACCTGTTCAGTAAGTAATCATTGCGTACCATCTGCCTAACCTGCCTCTTACTATGTGACAGTACTGTCTTCAGAAATCTGTATTAAAATGAAAGTTTCTGCTCTGACAATTTTACTGCTATAGACTCCAGTTTTGGAACAAGGCAATTATTTGTACATCTTCCCCTACTATCCTTTTCCTGTCATGGCCCTGCACCTATAAAACAACAATAAACTTTACAAAGTGATACTCTATATGACAAGCTGCATGATTTATATATGTTCAGGTAGCTGTGTATGTATGTGTGTGTGTCTCTCTCTCTGTATATATATATATATATATATATTCGGACTTAATGCAAGGGGTAGGACCACATCACAAATAACTGGAGTTAGCTTTTTATAATTATTATACAAGACTGCCTCCTGTCTGAATCTTTAGTTACTTAATTATAAATTAAACAAGCATAAATAGTTTACATCCTAAAATGTATCAATAAACTCAAACGTTACTTTACAAAGGGCCTAATTCTGCTGTTACAATAAGGGGACAATATTAAGAGACCATGGCAACACTTCAGACTGGCTGCATGGCTTTCTCATCAGAAAGTCGTTTGGGTCTCATTGCCACCTTTAGTTTGAGAAGTGGTTTTGAAGTTAACTGAAAAAGAAGAAATGGGATATAAAACACTAACAAAACAAGCAACAATCGTCTTATAACAAAGAAAGGGAGCAGGAACTGACTAAGTGATGCCCATATTAGCTGATCTCTTTGAAAGGGAAGAAAGGTGCAATGGTGTGGGAGAAAAAATAGGAAAGGATATTGTTTTAGAGTGGAGGCATTACTCAACCTGCAATCATTAAGAATAGGAAAAAAGACCCTTGAAAAGTAGGTACAGCTAGCTAAAAATCTGGACTCTAGCTAAAATTGAATACCAAATAGCACACAAGTCTTCCTGCTTCCAGTAGAAATGTGGGATACTACTTAGAAACGCATTAAAAAAAAGAGTTGCAAAAATATTTGGAAAATATAAACATTATCAAAGAGACAGTGCAAAATCTGTAGACTTTAATGAACTGTATTGGAAAATTCGACTACACAAAGTGATTTATTTTTGTTTCACAAAAGGGAGATGTAAAATGCATGTCCTCATTCTTTAAATTATTATTACCACTAGTATTTTGGTTTGTTGTACAGTTTTCTGTATACTAGGCAGCTTCAAAAATCACAAGTGATGAAAGGGAATTCAGAAAACTGTGTGAAGGGGTAAATCAAGGTTGAAAATAGGGACATATCTCTAAAAATAGGGACATCCTGTGCAGTGGTAAAGCTGGTCTGAAAATAGGAAAATTCCTCCAAAGTAGGGACATTTGAGACGTATTGGTGGAGGCCAGAAGCATACAGTCAGGAGCACAAACCACAGCCATCTCTGTTTATCCACAGTTGCGCTCCATCTTCTTACATATTATAGCAAATTGGTTAACTAATAATGCGGTCCTGACAACCCTGTCCAACACAGGTCATTCATTCCTTAGTCATCCATAGAACAATCTTTTGAGAGCTGAAGACTTGGAAATCACTCTAAAGTTAACATATATGCCCTAACCATTTTTCAATGAACTTCATTCAGTCATATTATAAATAATGTGCAGATGGGTTAACCATGCTGTAAAATCACATTTAGTACTAACTCAGAACCATATGTCACTCTTTTAGACATACAGCAATCCTTTGGGTCTCAGACTAAACAACTTAGCAGATTGCAGTCTATGTTCTGTAGTTTACTCAAATGTATTCTGTTTAATGCATCAAAGGGTAATGTTAGGCTATTCTATTTTCAGTACTTAAAACTATTGTTGACTGTCATGCCTTTGTAATAATTGCAACATTATTCACAGTAAAACAAAAATGAACTCCAGATGCCTATGATGTTACTTTCAGTTATGACAGTTATCAAACTAGAATAAGCTGCTTTGTTTAAATGCAAGTGAATATACAGACAGATTGTGTGCTGGATGGAGACTGGCTGTAGGCAGTATGCTGAAGGCTTGTCACAGACTATGGACCCTATTCATAGACAGGGTAAGCAATGGTATAGTGATTGTATGTATGAAATAATGTGCACAGGTGGGAAACTTATTTATACATACGGTGCAGGACTGCAGAACTGAAGTGCATAATGGTGAGAATGATCATGGAAGGAGCATGCAAATGATCCCAGCACTAGAGAGCTCCAAAATCATGTGATTTATAAAACACAGGAATGTGACACAGTGATGTAAACTAAAGCAGGCAAGGAATTATATTTACAAGCCAAAAATGGATAACATTTTTGCAAATGCCATTGCCAATACTAAATAATCTTCTGAATGTAATAATTAATTAGCAATGCAGCAAAACATCCAGACATCAGTCATGTACCATTATCATGCAGGAAGTGCTGCAGGGCATGGATCCTGTAAAGTGGTCTGAAAAGGCAGCAACAGCTGTCGGACAGAGTTTGTTTGGACAGCCAGGTTCAGGATGAGCTGCACTGACTGCATCAGTCAATGAAAGTGGTAGTCCAGTACCTCTGAAAACCAGGGTCATAACTGCTGTGACCATCCTGGCCTCTTACTAGTTCCAGAAACTCACAGATGACACAATAAGCACATCTCAAGCATCTACAGCCTGTCCTGTAGGAGTTTTTGGATTGCCTTTTGTTACATGAGTCCCTGACACAGTAGAGGAATTATCCCCCATTATGTAGCGTTGCCACTCAGTATGCCACTCTATCAAACATTCTTGGTGCAGCTTATTGCTCATATACAGTGAAACCAGCTGCTGAAGGTACACTTGTGTATCTCAACAGACATGTATAATATTGAGTTAACTCACAGTTGGTATGTGATCATAGAACTTACATTATGGATTTTCATATTTGCAAAGCATGCAGGACACACAATGCCAATGTCTGGCACTGCAAATTGCAGTGTCCTTTAATATGCATTTGAATATAGGATAATACCTCAGAGATGCCTTTTAGATGATGCAAGATATCCATTGGGGTCAGGGCAACTGACTCTAATACCTTCTTCGCAGATACATGCACAAGAGGCCTGCAGCTGTGACCATCGCCACAGATGGAATAGCATAGAATATGTCTTTGGGCACCAAAAGATGCATTTCCTCTGTTTGGACCATTCTGTTAGTACACTACAATATGCACCTGTGAAAGTCTGTCAAATGCTTGTCGCCTGCTGAATCTTGCAGAATATGGCATTCTGAAACCTGGAGACTGGTTCAGAAGAAGACAATGATGAAGAGGCTAAGGAGAAATCAGTCCTGTCACTTCCACCATCACCTTATTCTGTGCAGCAGACATAACAGCAAAGAACAGAACATATACAGGATGCCATTGTTGCTCAGGTCTTCAGCTGTAACGTAAGGTGAAGTTATCATGGTAGCCGTCACTGTAGGTTACTGTGGTGCAGGAACATCACCCATTCACACGTCATCTCCTTCAGATGAAGAAGCAGCACTGCTGTGTCCAGGTTATTGCAGAGGTTTGGAGTGGAGACAACTGTTAAAGGTGCCACATATTGATCTACAGTGTATCCCCATGGGCACTCCTGTACCCTGTTCTATGCACTCACCAGAGGAGTCTGTATCAATATCATCAATGTAGACATCTGTGGTGGTACTACCTAGTGCTACATGTGAGGGGATGCCAACCCCCATGCCAGTCCCATTATGGCATTATGAGCATACACACTATATGTATGTATATCAGTCATAGGTCTGGTGGCCTTCCCTCCATGCCATGAGAATGATGAGACAAAATGAAGGTGTCGCTGACAGGACATACAATAACAGCTGTTGTATCAGTGTGAGTGCATGCTCCCATCCCACTCACATTTGTTAACTCATTCTCTACAACAGATCTCTGGAAGTTTACACTGTAAACTTCCATTGGGTGGAGCCCATATTTCTCATAGGTTCATAGGTAGGCACTAGGCTATTGGCCCTAGGGCTTATATAAGCCTAGCCAAAAAAGTTACCCTGGCTTTTGCCACCCAAGAAGATTATTTTCCTGTGCCCCTGTTGAGCAGAGCCACAGAAGTGATCCCCGGGGTGAATTTCCTATTTCCCATCCAATCACCAAGATTTTTCTTGAAGAGTGCTAATGAGGAGCTCTGTTTGATATAGATAAGTAGTCTGTTCCAGAGTATGGGAAGTCTCTGGGACAGGAATCTATCCCTCCAGCATGTTCTGTTTATTGTGGTGACAAGGTTTAGGTCCCTAGAGCGGGTAGCTCATAGGGACTGGGATTTCTTTCAGTGGAGCATGTCCAACAGCTCTGGGTTTGACATAGCTTTGTATGTTAGGCAGAGATCACCTCTGAGCAGGTGATATGTGATGGAGTAAAGCTGGAGTTTTTTGAGATGGTCTGCGTAGGGCATCTGTTTGAGGCCAGTAATCTTTGTGAGGTATTTTTGCGGCCTTTCCAGTTGTTGTAGATGCCTTGTGAGGTACATACCAAAAGGGGGCACTGTAGTCTATAATGGGTCTAATGAGTGATGACTAGAGGGGAGCAATGACCTCTTTTTTCCTGGATGAGAAACCTTTTGCAATGAAGTGTGCCACATAGAAGGATTTCCTGACTACTGTGGTGATGTGATTATCAAAGGAGAGACTACTGTCCACCTGTGTCCCAAAGTCTCTTATCACACTTTCGGTGTTAAATAGACTACCGCCTATGAGGTAGTTCATGGGTACAGAGTTTTTACCAAAAGGGATGACAATGCACTTTTTGGCATTGAGCTTGAGGCCATGGCTTTGACACGAGGCATCTGTCTCAGTGAGGCCCTTTTGTAGGATGTCCACATCATAGGCATTTTGATTATGGCTCCTAGTTTGCAGTCATCTGCGAACTTCATTAGCCAAAGACCTTCTGTGTTAGCCTGTACTTCAGAGAAGTAGATACCAAACAGGAGAGGACACAGCACTGAATGCTGTGGTCCTCCACTTGTCACTGGTCTGAAGTCAGATTTGGAGTCTGCTACTTTCACAGTGTGGGTTCTGTCAGTGAGCCAGTTGGCAACCCATCTTGTGACATAGGGATTTATACCTAGTTTAGTGAGTTTATCTATAATTCCAGAGTGGGGGATGGTGTTGAATGCCTTGGCGAGATCTAGATAGGCTGTGTGAACCACCTTACCCTCATCTACAGCTTTCGTGACCCCTTCAAAGAAGTCAATCAGGTTTAGGAGACATGATCTGCCTTTTACAAACCCGAACTGTGTGAGGTCCAGGGTTTGGAGATTACCAATGTCATTGTTTATAAGTTCCATGATGATACGTTCCATGGCCTTGCAGACCAGGCTTGTCAGGCTAATGAGGCAGTGGTTTCCCTAATGGGGAGTGGGGGGGGTGTGGATGTCTAGGGTGATTAGCTTGTGGTCAGATCTGACCAGCCAGGAATTGATCTCTGGTGTGGAGCAATGGTTGCCCATGTTGGTAATGATCAGGTCTAGAATATTGCTGCCCCTGGTGGGGGTGTGGATAAGTTGGTCCAAGGTGTTGGAATTGATGAATTCCAGAAAACATTGAGCAAAAGAGTTGGTACATTAGTAGTTTTCCCAGTTAATGGTGGGGTAGTTGAAATTGCCCATTATTAGGGTGTTAGGTTGTACCCTAATATTTTCCAGTGTATCAAGAAATGAGGAGTGGGAATCCTGGGGCATGGTGGGGGATCTGTAGCAAGCTACAATTTGGATTGCGGTCTTGCCCAGAGTTAGTTGCACTTGGATAATCTCGGATGCAATATGCTGAGCAACTAGTCTGGAGGTGTGGATATCCTTAACAAATATGGACACGCCTCCGGCTTTAGTGTTTCGGTCCAGGTTAGGTGGCCGAAAGGTGTGGTATGAATTATAGCATGGTAATGCAGGGGTGCTCTCTGGAGCCTTGAACCAGGTCTCTGTCACTGCACAGATGTCGATGTTCTCCATTTTAAGGAGTGCCTCGAGTGAGTGCATTTTGAGGTTTAGACTTCTAGCATTGAGTAGCATTACCCGACAAGATTTTGCTTGCTTGTACCAGTTACAGTGGTGAATTTGTCATTTGAACCTTGCCTAAGAAAAGGCACTATAGGGGTGGCAAGAGCCTTAGCGAGTATCCGGAATTCCAAGGGTGACAGGTGCAGCCATCTCTGGCAAAGCATCGTGGTCTGTTGATCATGTCATCCCAGGCAGACAGATACTGGATCCCCTTAGAATGACACCAGAAGCTTAGCCAATTGTTGAAGTCAAACATTTTCTCCTTGTACTGTGACAACATTCTGGGTGATGGCAGGATGCTACTCAGGGCTAGGGTTATACCTGCCTGGGCTACAAGATTGGACAGCTCCTCCACCTCTCTCAACCTCTTAGAGCAAGAAATCTGGACAAAGTCACAAATAATAGGAGGAAAGGCCCAAAAATAGGAACAATTTTTAAATATTGCTCTTACAAACTTAGAAAGTTGATTAAACAACAGGTTTTGTATTAGTGTGAATTTTTCTGAAGGACATGAAGTCTGAAAATCAATTGTCTGCCATTATTTTATGACTTTCCTCAATGATTTGCTAGAAAACCACAATTTTATGAGAAATAGACCAACAAATATGGGGCAAAAACTGGACATTCTGTGAAAATCTGGACAGTTGAAAGGTATGGTGGAGCCTAAGCTTTCTGATAAAATCAAATTATGCCCTCACATTTCAAACAAATGTTCATACCTCTGGAACCATAGGGTCTACTAAAGAAGTATAAATGACAAACTCTTCAGCACAAACTTTTTTTTATAGTGGTAGTATTCTTTAGGTCCTAGGTCTTAAATAGGATTGTTTAAGTCACAGTAATCACAGTAACTATTAATTTTGTATTATTTTGTAAACAACTTACTATATACCAGCAACCACTCAAGATACATACATGCTGTCAGTAGTATTTTGTTCATCCAACTGAGAGCTTTCATGTGAGGCTAAGCAATTTTATCTATGCTACATGGCTGTTGAGAAATTTAGAAATACATGAAATTTATAACAATATAAATAAATATTATATTTCTTTACTTACACTAGAGGCCAAATATTAGTGCTTTTGTATTGTCTATTATGCAACCTTTAAGATGAAATCTTTCAATAACTTGTATGCAGCACGGTTTTGGAATTATTAATGCAAATATGATTAGGCAATATTAGCCCCTTACAGGCATCAGTAGCATGCATCATTAGGGTGTAATTAGATAAATACTTGGAGGCATCAATAGGCTTTAATGATTTAAGGGAATATAAACATAAATATCAGGCTGGATAAATGATTAGGCTACTGGAAGTGGAATCTGACGTCCTGTGATACTCCTTTACCAGGATTCCCTGAGAAGAGAGAAACAAATAGTAATTAGCACATCCAGTAAGACATAGCAAGATAACATTTATGTTGTATAAAGACAATAATGCAATGAACTATTGCACATTTGCTCAACCTGCCACTTACATTGTGGCCTCCCACTTCCAGCTCAGTCAGGTTACCTGTGAATGACACTGCTGAGACAGAAGCCAGTAGCAGTTCTACTTCTGCTGTTAACAACATATATCAGGTGGTAGTGAGCCTATGATTAAGGGCAGCCTGAAGCACCTGTGCTCTTTTTCTGGCGTTAGCTTATATGATTTTCTCCCTATGGTGGCATTCACTCACTAGATGGCATGGCCACCCATTATGCTCATTGCTGCGGTAAGCTCAAGCCAGAACCTATGCCTCTCTTTGTAATTCCCACCTTGCCCCATCAGGTACTAGCTAACCTTCCTGGGAGGACCTCCAGAAAGACCACTGTCTCTGGCACTGTGAAATTTATTTTCCTTTTCCACAAGGAAACAGATAAAATACATACTACTGAAATGTGTTGCATAGATATGTAGCATGACTGTTATTCTAGAAAACAGTGTCACAGATATCTGAAAAATATATAGTGGTGCTTCCTGTGTGGGATTACCTAGTGATCCACTTACACAAAGTAAATAAGCTATGCTATGAATTACCTAGGCAGTACATAATTCATACAGACAAGCATGCTAATCAGATTTAAACACAATTTGGATCTGGATGCATACACAATGAGTCAAAGGGCATCAAAATATTTATGAATTGGAATATGTGCAGGATTCTGTATGTACCAGTGAAGCACATACAGAAGTGTACACACATAAAGCCATGGCTATGCAACACACCTACAGAGACTCTGGTAAAATAAGAGACATCAGGATAGTGTGCATATTTGGACTACATAATTGGCCTATGCATCACATACTGGATGTCCCATTGCTCTGCCATGCACATATGTGTGCCCTTGCTGTCATATTTTTAAAATGGCAGCACTCAGACAAGTCGAAGTGCTGATGTGGTTATTTGTGAGGCATGTCCCTCCCATTCATGTAAGCTTCTTTGGCAACATTCCCATGTCTGAGGGAAGGTCACAACCTGACATATGATTAACCACTGGGTGGCAATTCAGCTTGGATATACACATTCCCAGGTCAGGTGAGCAACACACCTACAAGTGGATTGATTTTTCAGCTTCAGGGAGCGCGGACAGTTAAGGTTCTTGATGGAGCACGGACACAGGAATCCCACTGCACCCCATGTTAGTATTTTAAATTACAACCATTTTATCTGTATGACTCATGTTCTTTCCTGTAACTGTTTAATATACTGTGTCTCTTTTTGCCCTACAGATGCTCACAGACTGCTACGATAATGTGGAGGCCATTGTGAGTTGGAGCTGAGCCTTGTACTTTTTCCTGTACATATTGCCTGCATGCATATTTTACATTACACAACTACCAATATATCTCAGAACTGTAATTTAAGCACCACAATACCTTTGCGCTCCAGTGACACAGCTATTACAGGCACCCATGATGTACTGCCGGCACAACTTTGCTTGACAGTTTGTATTGCTCTATGCTGCGTCCTATATGATATGTGTTATTTGTTGAGCCAGTCAGCACAATTGTGGCAATTACTGTTTGCTAGTATATACTGTTAGTTGTCTAATAGCACTCTTAGCTTTTGTAGCTGTATATACTGCACTTGAATAGTTGTGGAGGCATGGGGAACTGGAATATATGATGTGTTGTATTCTTATATGCTTCCAACCACCTGCTATAACAGCTGAACAACCATCAGCAAGACCACATATGGGTAGCTAATTATGTAGGCGTGCATTGAGCTGTCAGGCCATGATCTGCAGCAGCTGGGCTGTGTGGATGAACTCCTGTTGGCCATATATTGGGGCATGCAGTAGGTATGGCAGATCATGGAGGTGATGTGGTGCAGGTTATCTGCATGTACCAGACATCATGGGGGTACACCAGTAATGGATAGAGGCCGGTTTCCGTGACATCCACTGATAACATAACAAAGGTCAACCTATAATGGAATATGCAGCATGTTGTGTCTGGAAGCTTCTTACTGTAGCAGTTTGTACCTGCTCCTGATCCAGACATGTAGTCACCCACTTCTCCACATCCAGGGGCACCCATATCTGTTCAAATGCTACCATACATGTACCCTAATGGGACTGCCTCCTATGACACCACAAGCATCATCTTGCCCTTTTGAACAGGCTGCATAATCTGGCATTGCCCTTAATTGCTTCCAAGCAGGATGTGGAAGGCAGAACACTCTTGAAGGACATAACACTGACTAAAGCTGTTGCATTGTAAATAGTTTGAAGTTTGTTATCTCTTCAGAGTTATTACTTCTGGACTTTTGTATATGGTGTACATGGTTTAATGGATAGTTGCCAAGTGTACATTTCTGTGTATATGCATATTTTCTACTAAAATAAAATAATTAGTGTTTACTTTAGCACCCTGTGTGGTCTATTCCCCCCATAATTTATATGCTGCTTGAAGTACTGCCCTAATAAAAAGATGTCTATAGTATGGAACTGGGAACATATGATGGATTGTTGCTTTATAACCTTCTTGTCTTGCAGGCCTCCCCACCACTGCAAGCTGTAGGTCTAGTC
Source organism: Protopterus annectens (assembly GCF_019279795.1). Classification (NCBI taxonomy): domain Eukaryota; kingdom Metazoa; phylum Chordata; order Ceratodontiformes; family Protopteridae; genus Protopterus; species Protopterus annectens. The sequence continues at coordinate 865,281,831 of NC_056741.1, read as the reverse complement.
CTATCTGCTGTGGTATGCTATGGCCCTGTTGTGGTATATACCATCTGTGTTGAGGCTAGTTGGTGTACTGTTCATAAAAGTACATCTTTGAGCAGTAGAGTACCAAACCACCATTTATGAATCATGTCTATCTCATAGTAGCATACTGTATTTATGAATCCCAAGGCTCTTGCTGTAGGCTGTAAGTTGGTTGTATCCTGGCTCTTGGCCATCTACTGTAGGGAGGCTATAGGCTCTGTGCAGAGGGCTGTGTGCCACAAACTAGCTGTATGCTGTGAACCTGTAGGCTGCAGTCTGGATGTAAACTGGCTCTAGAATGTGTGCTGTTGGCTGTTTGAAGGCACTCTGCATGGGTTCATGTGCTGTAAGCTGGTTATAGGATTTGTGCATTAGTCTGTGTACTGAAAGCTGTTTGTAGGTTCTATACTCTAGGCTATGCAGGTTTTGAAGAATTTTAGGCTGCATGCTGTGGACAGACTTTAGTCTATGTCCTTTATGCTGCTCATTGTAGGTTGGCTGTAGGTTCTATAATACAGGCTGCAGTTTAGATGTATGCGGTTTAATACAAACTGTGTGCTGGAAGTTGGCTATAGGCTTTGTGCAGCAGGCTGTGTGCTGCATGCTGGCTGTAGTTTACATGTTGCAGGCTCTAGACTGGGTGGAGATTAGATTTTGGCTGAGTGTTGAAATTGACTGTAGACTGTCTTTTAGTTTGTGCATTCTAAGTTAGTTGTAGGTTAGATTTAGGCAGTGTAACACAAGTGGTGTAGTGTTGTCTGGCTACAGGCTTTGTGCAGCAGGCTTTATGTTCCATGCTGCAGGCTGTATGTAGGGTGTAGACTGGTTTTAGGCTAAGTGTTGTAGCCTGTGTACCACTTGTACACTGACCATATACCATGAGCTGTAGGCTTATCTTGAATGTGTGTTGTAGGCTGGCTGGAGGCACTCTGCGTGGATTTGTGTGCTGTATGTTGGTTATTGGCTGGCTACAGGCATTATACATATGTTGTTTGCACTGTGGGCTTTATGTTGTAGGCTGTGTATACCGCAGGATGGAATTAAGCTACATATTGGGATACTGACTGTAGACTTTGTATTTTGGTTTTGTGCCATGTGCAGAAGGCTGTGCATTGTAGACCGGCTTTGAGTTTTGTGATGCAAGTTATAGATTAGACATAGGCAGTGTGTCTTAGGCTGTGTGCTGTATGTTCTATACTGCCTGCTGTAAGTAGGGTGGAAGCTGGTTTTAGGCTGAATGCTGCAGACTGGGTGAAGAAGGCTGGATGTAGGTTCTGTACAGCAGACTACATGTTAGTGGAAGGCTGAGTGCTGTAGGCTGGATATAGATTGGATATATTACATCAGAAAGTGAATTGAACACATGGTGTGCTAAATATAATAATATTTATACAGTGTACAGCATGGTGCTAATGCAGTTAGTTCATTTTCAGTCACAATAGTATATATGCTTCTTATTTTCAGACAACGCACAGGCAGTGGATAAAGAAGATAGCACCAGCTGTAATGTGAGATTAAGCCACCTGGGTCATCATTTTGGCTACAAGTCCAACTGTGTTGTCAAGGCATCTGAAAACTGGGCTGCTGAGTTTACAATCACCTGTCATGTTTTCCTTCAGATGGATGTAGTGCATTTGCAAGAGTCATTTCAAATCATTACTTTCTCCTGTCTGAACATGGATGCACTATAATCATCAAGTCCTAGAAAACAGCTGCAGAGAGTTTGAAATTGATTGAAACCAAGGTACATCTCTGGTGCTTTCACAGTGTGTGAACTTGCCTGCTCATCATTTGGATCCAAATACCAACAGGAATTATGTTAAAAGTTGCCACTCCCCAACACAGACACATTTGCACATTCATACTTGGGTTAGATAGAACAAATATCAGAAGCACATCATATAAAATTAAAAATAAAATACTGAAAGCCATAATTATTTCAGTCAAAACAGTTAAAAGAAGCACTAGTTAGTGCTTTATTTTCAGATAAATAAACAATCAAAAGAGTTGAACATTAGAATTATAAATTACATAGATGACACAAGCAAAAGTTTTCTGTGTAAGCCAAAGAAGAAATGATACAGCAGTCTGTTATGCTTTGGTTCCATTTTGCAAGGTTTTCCCCATTTTTTTTAATTAAAAACCTTGCTGGCCAGAGGAAATTCACTGTGTTAAGATAACTGTCTCCCCCCTCGTTAATATCCTATTTCATCGGAAGATGCGAAGATGGTATGCTGAAGCAGGAGGGGCCAATGCCACTCAAACAGACCGCCCTGCATACGATGTGGTCACTAATCTCCCATGTTCATTTGCCACCATTTCCCACTCAACGGAATCTGGGGATCAAAAGATAAACAGACTCTCAACAGCCTTCTGGACACATTGCAGCCTTTATAAATGATAAATACAAGTGTATATATTATTTTTTCTGCTTTTAAACTGTCCGGAAAACCATACAGGCTGAGTTGCACAACTGTTTGTGTAAAGCATAGACCCTGTGGGCAAAAGGACCTGAGACTGCAGTACTTTTTATGAAGCAGCTGTTAATACAGCCTGTGATAATAATACATTTGATTGCTAAGTTCTGTCCCACATGGATAACCACTGTTGTTCTGTAACTGCTGTGAGGCAGATGTAAATGGCTTGCTGTAACAGACGGTTAAACTGCAAGCAAGTGTGTGTGTGTGTGTGTGTGTGTGTGTGTGTGTGTGTGTGTGTGTGTGTGTGTGTGTATGTGCATGTGTGTGCGTGTGTGTGTGTGTGTGTGTGTGTGTGTGTGTGTGTGTGTGTGTGTGTGTGTGTGTGTGTGTACACTGCTGTGTACATGCACTGTGTCATATTAAGAGGAGACCACCTTTTTATAATTCCTTGTATATTATATGGAGATTTGACTGCTTCAGCTATAAGGAGGCAAACATTATTCATTTTAATCCCCCATATTAAGTAGAAGGTAAGCATTTTGCATACTGGAATCCCGTTTCCATGTGGTGGAAGTGACCTCCCATACTCTACAGGTGTGTGTGCGTGTGTATATATTTATTTACTTTTTTTGTTAACCGGGTTAACCTTGCTATGTGCAGTATTTACAGATGGTATCCATAGAGAAAAGCTTGCATGAATGCACATCTAAGAAATTAATGAAAATAACTGCATAAATCAGCAAGTGCTGAGAGAATAAATGTAGAAAATTACCTTATGCATGCAGAGTAGAGATGGTAAATAATGCAATATAACAATGCAATAATATAACATAACGTGAAACTGAATTGATTATTTTCATTTGTTAGCTATTATGCCTTTCTGAGCTACCTATGGAGACCAAGACCCATCTGACTACATACAATATGAAAGGCCAGAGTTTCCCCTTGTTGTAGTGGAGTACAGTCCTGCTTTAGTTAGTGGTGATGATAAAAGGGGGAAAGGAATTTGAGCAAATGAGAAAACTACACCCATTCCACTATGTGGATGTATAGCTGTATTCATATAATTTAATATAATGTATCCAGTCTTCTTTAAGTGGATAAATCATGGGTTTATAACACTGACACTACCTTATATTGAGATAACACTGTTCACCTGTACAGTAATGTTCCTACCTATCAGCATTCCTTTACATAGAGAAGTAGCTCTCATTTTACTGCCCAAGTCCTTTAATTGATCTATGGAAGGAGTGACACCTCCCATTACAATGGAGAGCAGTGAGATCATCGCACCAACCCTGGCGATGGTCTGTTATGCTATCAGTGATATCTGTGCATACATTTATGTACAATATAATGCTACATACCTACCATCTTCTGCACCAGTTTATGCTTAGAGTACCCAGCTTCCTAAGTTTCATCAAGGCCAGGATAATGCCAAGAGGTCCTTTACTTTTATAAAATTCATGTATGGAAATTATCAATAGATCCCACTTTGTCATATCAGTGAGGTCTGTATGCATTTGTGTTGGTGTGTATGTGTGTGTAATAGAGATAATGACAGTATTATCTAATACATATAACATAGGGAATTATGATCATTACCATCATAACCAACTGTGTGTTTGAAATATGGATGTCAAGAGATTCACCTTGAGAGCAGTGCAGAGCAAAGCTCAAGATATGAATCTTGACATCCATTTTGAGGACACATAACTTGTGGGTTACTATTGGAGAAAAGCAATCAAAATTCTGTATAGTATTCAGACCCTTAGCTGCTTTGATGTACTACTAATTAAAAAAAAAAGTGTAGAAATATGAAGTGCTTTATAGCTTTGAACAATGTCTAAGATCAGTTTCACTTATGAAAAGTTGATACTAGGAACATGTTAAACATACATTTTTGTATATGTGGAATTTTGCAGATGATGCAATGATATGACATATTCTGCTGAAAAAGATACAGAACTCATGAGTGCAAAATGCACATTGCGTATGTTAGTCTGGAAGGACCAATCAAATTGTTGGAGCAGTCTGCAGATGTATGAGGCCTGCTAGCATGGGTCAGGAAGTATAGGGCATAGAACATAGGTGTTGACATCACTGTCTAGACTGCTTGTGAGATCTTATCTGAATAATCGTGTCCATTTCATGATATATATCAGAACAGACACACAGATGGACTTACAGACTGGGGGCAGTGCAAGAAAGACTACGAAGATAATGCAAGAGCAGGATCAAGGCCATATGAAAAGAGACTGATGTATGCTTTTTTGTACATGGGACATGCTGTAATATTTATTCTGGAATCAGTGGCAGAAAAAACAGTATAAAACAGCTATGGTGGACTACTGATGGACTTGCCTCAGAAACATTTACTTTCCCCTACTGCACACGAAACACAGTCTCTCTCTCTCTCTGTCACTGTGTAAGTATTTATATTGTATTTGTTAACAGTACAGCACTAAAACGTTCTCCAGTTTGTGTTTGATATTTATATTACTGTAAAATTATAAAGTTTTTCAGGATCTTCTAACTACATTTCAAGCAGGGAGGGACAGAGAGCCTACATCCTGAATTTATAATCATATTGTAGCAGGAAGCAGGGATCAAACAACTTAGGAATAAAGCCAAATGCCAGATAAAAGCTGACTAAAAGCCTACTACATCACTGCACAGCAAAGTAACAAAAACAACCCTCACAAATTCTGGGCCACTATAAACAAACTCCTGCAACCTGGTAGTATGTCCACCACCAGTCCTACCATACCCCCATCAAATGATAACATTGCAACACAATTCAATTCCTTTTTCATAAACACAATTCACTCACTTATTGACTATGACCAAAAGATCACTACTAGAATCCCTGTAGCCAACAATGAGGGTGTAAACTCCTTCTCCTTTAACCCCCATCCCAACCCATACCATAAAAAACTACCCAGTAAGCTCAAGCCAATCAGCCTAGTTGCTGACAACCTCCCATCAGAATTCCTCAAAGCTGCCTCCGAAGTCATAGTCTACCCCATTTCTATCCTCATCAACTGCTCTATCTCTGAGAACTACGTCCCACTAATCTGGAAAGTCTCCTATATCACCCCACTGCATAAAGGTGGCCACTCTACCGAGTTTACTAATTACAGGCCCATTGCCATTCTTTCACCTCTCTTTAAAATACTAGAAAAATGTATTCACTCCCAGCTTCTACACTACCTTCTCTCCAGTAACATCCTATCAAACACACAACATGGTTTTCACCCCCCCACCACAGCACCACAACCGCCCTCCTCAGTTTTACTAGCACAATAAATGAATACAGTAACCAGAATAAATATGTCTTGTCCATCATTCTAGATCTCTCAAAGGCATTCAACACAGTTTCACACCAAAAACTGCTGTCAGAACTAGCCACATTACATCGCAGTCATTCTTCCCTAGCTTGGTTCCACAGCTATCTAACCAAATGCCAGCAGGCTGACAGATGGCAACAGGAGCTATCATCGTTGCTCCCTGTTAACATAGGAGTTCCACAAGGCTACATATTAGGTCCCCTACTTTTTACCATCTTCACAAATCAACTCCATTAATCCACATCTCTTGCCTCTGTCATCCAATATGCAGATGACTCTACACTGATATGCTCCGCCCCATCTCTGACACAACTACAGGCTATAACACAACAATCCTTCCTAGAAGTAGAATCCTGTCTAACTAACACTAACCTCATACTGAACCCAAACAAGACCAAACTCATGCTCTTTCTCCCCACCAAAACACCCAACCCCTCAGCCATTTTTCAAATCCACTTCTCCAACAACACAATTATAAACACCAGCTCACATACCAAATTACTAGGTGTCACAATTGATAGCAAATTAAAATTCGAACTACACCTCTCTCAAACCATTAAAAAAACTCACATCAAACTAGGCTCTCTTTACCGAATTAATCCTTTCCTAACTAGTCATTCTAGACTAAGCATCACCAGGACTCATCTCTTATCCACTGTCCTCTATGTTTGTCCCATCTTTACAAACCTTAACAAAACTGACCTTAACAAAGTTGAATCAGCCTACAATAAAATAGCCAAGTTCGCCACTAGCTCCTCATATAGATCCCACCACTGCTCTGCCCTACAACAAATAAATTGACTAGAATTCCCACAACAACTAACTTATACCCAACTTGTCTTTACTTAGCAACTAATATACCAGCCAAACTAAACCCCAGCCCTACAACAATTACTCCAACCATCTACCAACACTTGGCAACTCCGATCCTCGCACAAAATGCTCCTCCAAGTATCCAAAAGCAACAACAAACCTGGGGACGCCCTCTACTCCCACCACATTTCTAAATTTTGGGACTCAATCCTTCAACACATCCTAAATTCTACCAACCTACACCAATTCAAAACTCTGCTCAAAGACCACTTCACTAACAACTGGCTCTGCTCCTGCAGCAAGCCAGACTAATACCACATAAGCCCGCATGAAATTTCATCTCCTAAATTTTATAGTCTCCATGTATACCCCACTCCCACTTGTTAACACCATCTATCAGCTACCTACAATAAGAGTATAATTTGATAATTTATTTTTTTTTTTGTAAGGGTATACATATGTACACGCATTAAAGTATACTCAAATGATTAATTAAAGATGGACCCCTGCCCTCAACAAAAAAAAAAAAATATATATATATATATATATATATATATATATATATATATGACTTTACTATATTTTAATAACTTTCGCCTTTGTATATTGTACTTTCTTTATTGTCTGTAGATGTTTCTGTTAAATTCTATGTAAAACCAACACTGTACCTGTCAATGTTGTTCTTGTTTTATTGGAGCTTTTCTCCCCGGGCCTTTGCTGAAAATGGGCTCACACCCAGATGGACTATCCCGGTCAACAAATGTAAAATAAATAAATAAATCTCATGCATAGGTCATTTTTTTAATTCTTTGAGGATATGAAAAACAGATTTTAAAGCCTTTCCAAATACCCAGCTTTTGATGCATTAACATAATTTGTTTGTTTGCATTTTTTTTTTTTTGGGTAGCGCACTGATCTCCATTAATGAACCTTTTTCAGACTCTGCCTGGGAGCAGTGTTTGGTTAAGTGACTTGCTCAGAGTCACACAGCTAGGCAATGAGGACTGTGGGAAGTATATTGAAACAAAACGGAGCAGAATTAGAATTGTGTCATTCTGTTTCAGAACCTAGCACTACATCCTTAATTTATAATCATATTGCAGCAGGAAGCAGGGATTACATATCTTCAATGCATAATTTCAGTTTGGGCACCTGCTTTCTAGCAAGCACTGCACAAATCCCTTACTTTACTCATTAACAGTTCTGCACATAAGATAAAATAAGTTGCTTACAGAAAGAGTAATAAAATAAGTCATAAAACTGAAGTTTTGAAGGATGGTCTGGTCTCTCAGTGCGTCCATTTTAGAAGTACAACACAGAGCATTTTTTTACCAATTTCACAAAGTCCTTCCTATATTCCTCTATTTCCTCAGCTCTCATCTGCAGCACTTGTCCATTAGTTCTTAAAGAGCAGGACTCCAAAAGACTTGCTGTAAGTGTAAGTGAAGGCGAATAGCCAAGGAATCCAGATCAGTATTAAATAAGTGGTGACAAAACAGCTCAGCCTTTCTTTTTGTTCTAATAACTCACACCAAGTACTAGGGTTGAGCCCTGTACCACCACTTGATTCATACCACCTGCCAAGTAAAAGTGTTTGTATATTTCACTGGATACTCACTTATTCTTAGCAGCTGGCTGCAGAAGTGCTTGAATGGCTGTCAGCAAGTGACGCCTATATCTCTTATCTGTGTCACTGTCATATAATGGGCGTTTCCTTTCTTCAGCTGGAGAAAAAAATGACCCAAATGGTGTAAGCTATACAGCTATCAGTTTGCTTACTACCAAAAAATTCTTATTATACAACACTTTTTCCATTTAATATTAAGACCCACTCCATTTCATTTAAGGCGTAACTATGTACAGAAGACTGCCTCCACTACTTGTTTCACACAGTGTTGAATGTGTTACTGCAGTATTCTGGCTTTCTGAATTGCTGTTTATTTTAACACTACACTGACACTTTGTAATATGAATAATGCCTGGTAAGCAAGAAGGGTGTGGGTTCACTTCCTACACCAGGTACTTGGATTCATATTTCAGTATTGATTCTGGACTCCTGAGATGCTGTCTGTCAGATGAAATGTTAAATAAAGGTCCCAGCTATTTGAACTAATGCTAGCAACATATTCCATGGTATTTATTGGCAATATAAGCAGGTAAAATTCCTCAGTATCATGGCCACATTTCCCACCTTTTGTACACATACCATATTTGACTTCTGCGAAAATAGGTTCCAGGCCAGAAAAATGAATGTATGAATAAATAAATAGTCAGTGATAAATGTTTCATTAAAATAATATCCCTAACAGAGTGCTTGTTGTAAAAAAATAAAATAAAATAAAAAACATCTTTACAATGAGATGTAGCAGTCATGATGTGCTGTTATACCTCTAAACAGTCCTTGATTTTGCAGAACATCCTTGCCTTTGCCACATATATTTGCCATACCACTTATAACTTTTAGATTTTCAGGTAAATCCTTGAGGATTATAACTGGTTAGTAATGCAAAACATAAGAGTTTCATACTTTGTATTGTTCAGAAAAAGTACATTGATACAAATTCTGAATTTGGTTAATATTTAGAAATCGTCCCTGTATTTGGTTCCTTTGTCCCACCCTGTATATTATTTTTGCCTTTGTTCGTAATACTTCCCCTAAGAAACTGAGAGGTATGCATGTTTTGAAGGAGTAACTACATACCAAATGATGAGATTAGGATATTAAATTTAATACTTAATTATCTCTGAGGAGGATGTGTATCATTCTTTTAAAATACAGCAAATTAAGAAAGCAACTGGTCAAGGTGGAGTTTCACCCTCCTGTTTAAAAACATGTGCTGATCAACTGGCTCCTGTTTTTACTTGGATTTTTAATAAATCATTAGAGCTGTGTGAAGTTCCCTTATGTTTCAAACAAGCCACAATCATTTTAGTGCCTAAAAAAATCCACTATAACAGGACTGAATGGCTACAGGCCTGTTGCTTTGACATCCATAGTCATGAAGACTGTTGAGAGGCTAGTGTTAGCTCACTTGAAGGATATTACAGGTCCCTCCTTGGACCCCCTTCAGTTTGCTTATCGAGAGAACCGGTCAGTGGATGATGCAGTTAATATGGGCCTGGACTATATCTTACAACATCTTGACAACCCAGGGACATATGCAAAGATTCTTTTTATGGAATTTAGCTCTGCATTTAATACAATAATTTCAGAACCTCTACATTTGAAACTCTCACAGCTTTCCGTTCCTGCTTCCACCTGAAAATAGATCACCAATTTTCTAACCAATAGAAAACAACAGGTGAAACTGGGGAAATTTACATCTAGCTATTACACGATTAATACAGGTGCCACCCAGGGATGTGTGCTCTCCCCACTGCTATTCTCCCTCTACACTAATGACTGCACCTCTAAGGACCCCTCTGTCAAACTTATTAAATACGCAGATGATACAACTATCATCGGGCTCATCAGGAATGGTGATGAGTCTGCATACAGATGGGAGGTTTAGTAGCTGGCCCTTTGGTGTAGTCAGAATAATCTGGAACTGAACACTCTTAAAACCGTGGAGATGACAGTGGACTTTAGGAGTGGTACTACAATAGTATGCCCCCTCTTTATATTTAATACTGCTGTGTCAGTTGTGGAATCCTTCAAGCTTATGGGATCTATAATCTTCCGGGACTTGAAGTGGGAGACCAATGTAGGGTCCATCATAAAAGGCACAACAGCGAATGTACTTTCTGAGGAAGTTCAACCTCCCACAGGAACTGTTGATTCAGTTCTATACACCAGTCATTGAGTCTGTTCTCAACTCTTCCATAATAGTGTGGTTTGGGTCGCTGTCTAATCATCACAGGTTACATCGAATAGTCAAGTATGCTGAAAATATCACTGGTACTAGTTTGCCCTCCTTACAGGACCTGTACTATTCCAGAGTCATGAAAAGGGCAGGGAAGTTCATCACCACCCCTTCACATCCAGGCCACAATATTTTTGAATAATTACCATCAGCTAGGCATTATAGATTAATACGCACCAAAACAAGCAGATATAAGAACATTTTTTCCACAGGCCGTCAAGTTCATAAACTGTTAACTCGGCTTATTAGGTTGGGGTATGCTTTTTCCCAAGCCTCAGAGGATTCTGCAGTATTGTTTACATATTGTTAATACTCGTTTCTTTCAGAGTTTATTTCAGTATTTCTTGCACTGAGTTGCACTTTGCACCTTGTATGTATATTTACTTTTTTGTCTTGTTCTTAATAGTTGCATATATGCCATTTGTCCTATTCTTAATAGTTGTATGTATGTCATTTATGTAATTCATACTTGGAGAGTCACTGAAACCCGAGTCAAATTCCTTGTATTCATGCATACTTGGCCAATAAATGTGATTCTGATTCTGATTGCTTAACATATGAAAACACACTTTCAAAGCTGAATGCATAATTATAATGTTGGCATTTTAAAATATTGTTGCTTACCCCAAGTTTTCAGTATACTGTTTAACACTCTTGACAATGAACAAAAATTATGGAAATATTTACTGATTTGCTTACCATCATATGTTCAAATGTTTAGTATTCACTGTTCTGACCTTAAAATGTTCTAGCATTACTCAACTCAGTTAAACCTGATTTAATGAATGAATGAAAAAAATAATAAATACATTTATTTACGTATTTCACTCCACACATCTGGTATAAACAAATATAAACTTTTAGAAAATTGGCAGAGAAAGAACACAAGGTAAACAAAGGAACAGATTTTTGATCTACCTAACTTACATTTCACTTAGCAAATATAAAGAAGTTATGTGGTCACCATAACATTCCATCTGTGTTATTCATTTACATTCTTACTCAACTCTTGGGTTTGGATTTGATCCTCGGATCTGACTTGGCCACTTTTACCAGTGCGTGGATCACTGAAACTCTCAAACTCCTCCCTTTCCCATAATGCTCTAGTCTGGTAACATACCTCAGATTTTGTTTGTTGCCCCTTACATCTGCAGAGCATTATAGAAGAGTAAAATAACATAATAAAGTAACATAATCTAGGACTCAAACAAAGGAACAAAGGTTCCTCCAGTATCTTTGATCCTTCCGAAAGACAATAAGGAGGGGCTGGTGGGAGGAAGGTTGAGGAAGAATAAAAATAGACAACACAGATGGAATGTTATAGTGAGTACATAACTTCTTTATCTGATGTTGTCAATTTTCATTCATTCCTCAACTCTTGGGACAGAGTCCCCAGCTACTTAAACCCCTGGAGGACCATAAGGAAGGACATTCTTGACTACCACTGAGCCAAAGGCTGCTCTTCCCCTAGAGACCAGATCCAATTTGTAATCAGCAATAAAGGTATGTGGATTAGCCCAAGTTGTGGCTGTACAAATATCATCCAATGAAGATCAAGACAAAAGGCTGAAAAATTCACCCTATACCTGGTGGAATGTGCCTTTGGTGGTTTGGGTAAAGGGATGGCCAATTTGTTATAAACAAAGATAATATAATCTCAACCATTTGCCTAAAGTCACTTTAGAGACTGATTTGCCTAATTTTTAATCCAAAAAGGAAACAAACACGTATTCTGATTTTCTAAAATGTTTGGTTCTATGTTAGTAAAACCATAATTGTCTGTGAACATCCAATAGGTATAACATATACTCTCCTTTATTTGAAAAATTTGGAAAGAAGATTGGAAGGTTGATAGTTTTAGTAATATTGGATTCTGACAACACCTTAGGAAGAAAGAAAAGATTGGTCTGTAAGGATACTCTATCCTTATGAAACATTTAGAAGACAAGGCGTATAATTCTGATACTTGTCTGGCAGAGCTAACAGCTACTAAAATGATACTTTTCCGGGTTAGAAATTTTAGCACACTTTTAGCTGAAGGTTCAAATGGAGAGTGGGTTAAAGTTTGCAAGACTATGTTCAAATCCCAAGTAGGAGGGGGATCTTTAATTGGAGGTCTAATTAGAAAAGTTCCTCTTAGGCTCTGCAACGTTTGGAGGACTCCAGAGATGAGTTATTTACTTCTATATGAAAATTGGAAATGGCAGCTAACTGTATTTTTAGTTTTAGAAGGGCTAGCTCCATTATTGAAAACTGAGGCTAAAAATTCCAGAACTTTAGCAATAGGTGCTGAAAATGGATCTAAATTCTTTTGTTGCACCCAATTGACAAACCCTTTCCATTTGCTTTTGTAAAGATTCCTAGTGGAAGCCTTTTGGGATGATAAAAAAATGTAACTGACAGGGGAGGAGAGCCTGGGCTGTCTAGTGATCAATGGAACTGGAGAAACCATACAATCAACTTTAGGTCTGGAATGTCTGGATGAATCGTGCCTGTCCTGTGAGACAGTATATTTGGAACTGGATGCAGAGTCCACGGAGGGTGAAGGAGATGAGGCCAAAGAAAGGGAAAATAAATTTGATGAGGCCAATAAGGGGCAATGAGGATTACTATGCTCTTCAGTCAAGATGCCTTCTGAAGAAATTTGGGAGTTAGGGGTAATGGGAGATAGGCATAAGGGAGACTGGTGGGCTAGATCACCCACTGCTACACTCACATAGCTTCTTGACAAAGGGGGTAAGATTTGTTTCCCCCCTTGTTTGTTGATATCCCAGACTACTGACATCTTGTCCATTTGAATCACAATTGTTCCAGAGAAGAGAGAATGTCTTGAAAGCCCTGCACCACTAGGAGGAGAGGCTGTCATCTCCAGGACATTTATATGCACATTGGCCTTTTTGGGGGGCCATGCATTTTGGACTTTCCTTCCCAAGAAGTGCCCTCCACCTGATCAATATCCATGGTCACTATGGCTTTGGGTTGGGGGAGAACAAAGGAATGATCTTCTAGCACCTGGGAGGAGTTTATCCACCATAGGAGATACATTTTGCAAGCTTGGGTTATTTTGATCTGACTGGACAATGGCTGATGATGAATGGACCACTGACATGTGAGTGTCCACTGAAAAATTCTCTCAAATAGTACCTTGCCAATGGCACCAGAATGATTGCTGCTGACATGGAACCCAAACCTTGGAGGATCAATTGAGCTGAGACAGAAGAATTTTGAAAGATCTTTTTCACTTGAAACTGAATAGATTGAACCCTGGGCCAAGGAAGAGACACTATTTGAGTGACTGTATCAAGTGAGACACCTATGAATTCCAAAAACTGTGTTGGTCCTACATGAGTTTTGTTGTGATTGATAGAAATTTCCATTCGGGAGTACAAGTGGAGTACATAATCTCAAGCTAGAATCAGATGATGCCTAGTTGGAGTGGTAATGAGCCATCAGTCCAGATATGTAAACATCTGGAATCCTCACAGCCTCAAGTGAGCTTCCCATTACTGCCATACATTTCTTGAACATCCTGGGGGCCATAGTGAGATCAAAGGGCAGGGCTTTGAATTGGTAATGACTGGCTCCTAGCTGGGAGTGTAGATATCTGCTGGATTGCCTGTTTATTTTGATGTGATAGTATGCATCACGAAGATCTGTTGAGCACATCCAATTGTCCTTGTGCAGAAAATGCAGAATAGACTGAACAGTGGCCATCTGGAACTTTGTATACTGAACTGACTGATTCAGACTGCTGAGATCCAAAATTGGTTTCAAGTCCCTTGTTTTCTTTGGCATTAAAAATAATCTTTAGTAAGTTCCAGGCTCTTTCTGGTCTGGGGGTCCTCTTGGATGACTCTTTTTTTCTAGCAACTTGTTTATTTATTGTGCTGCTGCTTCCCTCTGACTGGGTGGAACATCTGGGATTTTCTTTGAACCCAATGGGGATGGATGGGAAAATGGTATGAAATAACCTCTTGATATTATCCTCCGCACCCATGAATCTTTTGTAATTTCTAACAAGACTCTCTGGTGCAGGGATAAATGACCATTGACTGCCTCCTGAGATGGACACTCAGGCCTTTCAGGAGCACTGATAGGACCTGTTAGAGAAAGTATCTCTAGATCCTTAGTTTTGCAGACCTCCAATGCCACGGGAATGACGTCTTCTATTAGAATTCTCCCCTCTGCCCTGGGGGAGAAATGTCTCCATGTACATCTTGGAAGGGACCCTGGGATTTCTTGAACCACATTTTCAATGCCTTTTTGATTACTAGAAAAGGTTTGTTGAGGGGTCAAAAAACACACGCCCACAGCAGACAGGGTTTTATCTTCCTGCTCACACCTAGAGAGTGTGTCTTTCACTTTGGGGCCAAATAAGGAACATTCATCAAAGTGAGCATTGATGAAGGAAGCTTTGAAAGGTTCCACAAAGTCACACAAGAGCATCCAGGCATGTCTTCTGATGGAAAAACCTAAACCTGCCACAGTGAGGTACCTCCTGCTGCATGGGAGATAAGCCTCATAGATGAACTGGAAATGGACTGAAGCATAGCCAGCTGAGAGGCAACAGTGCTCTCTGCCTTGGAGGATATGGTCCCACTGAGGTATTTGGTAAGTTCTTTAATCAAATCCCTCTGGAGTCTTGTGAAGTGTGCCAGATAGTTCAGTGACTGAAGAGCAAAGGTCGGTGAAGCATAAACACACTTCCCAAATCTGCCCAGTGCCCTAAACTCCCTGTTAGGGGGTGGACAGATGAACTTTGTTCCACTAGATCCTCCTTCATGCTATGACCATGGCATCAACTGGTATTCCCTTAATCCAAAAGGTTCTGTCCTTAGGCAGTGCCAGTATCCCATCAGATTTCTTGGGGATAGGTTCAGTGATACCAGGTTACTTCCACACCTATCGAGAGACCAAATCAATGAGCTCCTTGGTGGGTGAAATCATCCAGAAGGAAGACAGGCAAGTTCTAATAGCCTCTCAAAATAATGACTCCTCTTAGGAAGGGTTGTCAGGAGACCAAACATCCCTTTGTTTTAGGAGTTCCAGAATGTCACCAAATGATACTTAATTGGGTGGTGATCTTGGGAACCCTTCCCCTTCATCAAAGTTGGTATCTTCTGTGACAGACTCTTGTGGAGAGTCCAGGTGCCTCCTTTTGTACTTTTTCTTCCCGGGAACTTCTTCAGTGAAATGCTCCATAGAAGTGTCAGAAGAAATTACTATACCCTGCTGGGTATCCTGGTGACTAAATTGGGCTGGGTGTCTCAGTGGCTCAGTTGGTTGAAGCTCTAGATGCAGAGATGAAATGGGCTAGGGTAGTTGGAAACAAAGAAGGAGGAGAAGTCCAAACTCTATGAACAAAGAAATATCTCTCCACTACTTCGAATACAGAATACTTCAGACAGAAGGAGACTGACAGCTCTGAGAAGACATGCTTACATAAGGTAAGCTCCCTCTGCCCTAAAGGCAGATTACTCGAAGAGGAAGACGGAGCTGAGCTATCTAGCTCTGAGGCTCTGAGGGGAAGAGATGCCTCTGAAAGCTTTGGAGTCGACTCCAACTCCTAGGATCTGATGATGATGATATGGCTCAGAAAGTCATCTGGCTCCAAAGTGCTCACAGACCCCACTGGAATCAAAGATACCAGTATTTTTGGATACGATGTGAAAGACTCTGGAATCTTTAGATCTTATGGCTCCAAAACCAGTGGCTGGAGCAGAAAAGGAGCCAACAAGGGGGACAGTACTAATAAGAGTCTCCGGACTAGATGGGGTCAGAGCTGGAAGGACCCTCATTTGAATCAGTGTTGAGAAGATCTTTCTCAACATCCTAATCATATTAACTTCAGTCAGACTTTTGAAAGAATGTGCAGAAGATGCTGTCAATGGTGGTCTCAAATGGCGAGGCCTCGGAGTCTGCTCCAAGAAGGGGAAGGTAGCCTAGAAGAAACTGGATCCAGGGCCAACAATAGTGACTGGATCCAAGGAGATTTTTTTGTTTTGGTCTTCATGTTCAAAGTGATTGGATCCAAAGTCTTAGATAATTTTGAAGGTGGTTCAGAACCTGGAGAAGAAGTGGCTCTATCCAGGGAATGCTTCCTAGAGTCCTTTTTATTGGATTTTTTAAGGGTGTAAGCCCCAGATGATGTTACTGCAGATTTCGATGGGAGCAAACTCTAAGGATTAATTTGTTTTTCCTGTCTATAAGGGCCCTAGGGTTAAAGGCCTTGCAGATATCACAACTGGATTCAAGATGTGTTGGGCCTAAACAACAGATGCCTTTGGAATGCGCATCCAAAAAGGTAATTTTGGCCATAGGCCAGACATTTCTTGAAACTAGAAGGTTTCTCAGACATTATTCTATAATGAGAACAAACTATTTGAAGAGAGAAAGATTTTTTAAAGAGGTAAGAAAGGGGAAAAAAGTATCAACAGTGGTAAAAATTAGACATACTAAAAGTACGCTGAGAAGAAATACCAGTGATGGTAATATAGTAATTAAGAGCACATTATTATTTACATAACTGGAAAAAGGCGGAAGTGCAATAAGGATATAAGAGCTATCAAAGATAGAATACAATGTTATAAAGATAGAATAAATTCTCAAAACATAAAAGTCACTAAACTCGAGAGTAAAACAGTGACCACATCCATATGCTACGATGGCAAATTAGATCTGAGGTATGCTAGGGACTAGGGCATTATGGGAAAGGGAGGACCTTGAGAGTTTCAGTGAACCACAAGCTGGTAGAAGCAGCCAGGTTGGATCCAATGATCGGACCTGGACCCAAAAGTTGAGGAATTAATGAAAATTGACAACATCAGGTAGAATACTTCATTTTAGCTTTGCTTTTTTATCTTGTAAAAGGGATGAAATGGGTCCATTTGCAACAGTCCAACACTAGTAAGCAAACAAACAAACAATGAATATAGAGTACAGACATTGTTAAACAGCACAAAAGCTGTTAAAATGGACAACCTTAATTTGCTTGAAAAACATTTACAGTTATTAAAGAGAGAGTTAGTACAGAGACTGGCACAGAGTGGCTAACTTGCATCATGTACAACAGTGGTCACATGAGACTGAGAAAAGCAGATTGCAGATTGCAGGAGACACTGTGGGGAGCATTATGATAAGTACCAGCTAGAGGTCATATGTGAAAAAATAATGTCTTAAGATCACACACATATCATTACCAAACAATGAGAAAATATTCTTTCTGAAACTCAGTGTGCTCCAAACAGGAGTAGGACACCTAGTGTATTGTGGCGCTAACCATACTTTATGTAAAGCACCTGCATTTATCAAGATCTGAGAGGGTCTATGTGCCTCTGTTGGCCAATGTGTGCTTGTCACAAAGTCCAGTAGCCCTAGATCAATAAGCTACTGGCTGGCTGGTGTCCCCTTGCCCAGCTTGGGTTACCTGGAATAGCACTGTTAAGTGAAAGCTGGATATAAAACTGATTAATCAGACAGACATGAACTAATGATTGCAACACTTATTACGTGTTTACTGCCAGGATGCAGCTTGGAAGTGGAGGACCTGATGGTAAGGAGGAGGATGGATATACTGTGTATCCAGGAGACAAGATGGAAGTGTAGTACAGAAAAGACACTTGGCTTGGGATTTAGATCTACTACTCAGGAGATGGGCAGACTAGCAATGTTATGGGAATAGTGGTGAAGAAGAATCTTCAGGAGACAGTGAGGAAATGTTATCAGAATTGGTGACAGACTCATGGCAATCACTCACCAGTGTAAAGATCAGACAGTATTCATAATGTCAGCCTATGTCCATAGTAGGGTTGTGATAGCGAGGAAAAGAGTACATGCAGGCAGCAGTTGCAGGATCTACTAGATAAAGCAGGTCAACTTAAGATGACACTGATTACATGATTTGAGGAATTAAATGGTCCACATTGGTGGGCAACAGGAATAAACAAGGAAATGCCATTCTAGACTTCTGTCTGGCAACTGGCTTGATGGTGACCAAGACATAGTTCAGCAAGAGAAACAGTCAAAAGATCCCATGCAAGAGTGGCCAACATTCAACTCCAGTAGACTTCCTCCTAGTAAGGAAAAGGCATTAAGGTAGAGTCAGGGATTGCAAACTCATCCCAAGTGAAATGGTAGACCAACAAACTAAACCACTGGCGACCCCAATCAGCTGCAAGCAGTGGTCAGAGAAGGCTGTAAGGTCAACAGAGACAAGATCAAAGACTTGGAATTTGAATTGAATGAAAGCACAAGAATTCAAGGAAATACTCAGGGCTCTATCACATCAGGAAGAAGAGGAAATAGGTGGAGCTGAAGAAGAACGGCAGCATCTCAAAACAGCATGTGTGAGGACTATAGAACAGACATGTGACTGTGCCAAGTATGGAAAAGGCAAAGACAAAGAAGATAGTCATCAGACATCATTCATCAAGGATGCCAGCAAAAACCTGCTTACCAGTTCACAGGACATCAAAGTAACTGGAAGGAGTACTTCCAGTAGCTTCTGACTGAAGAAAACCTCATGGAAGCTGTATTGCCTCCGATACAGCCCACAATGAATGGGGAAGAAGAGCTCCCCCTCAAAGAAGTAAGAAAACCATTAAGGAAAATGAAGTCAGGAAAAAGCAGCTGACTCAGATGAAGTCATGGCAAATACGATCAAGATGTTGGATGAGTTAGGAGATAAATGGCTCCAGATGGTACTCATAGCAGTATGGAGAGAAATATATATCCCATATGACTGGAGAATAAGCATTCTAGTGCCAATGTACAAAAAAATAGGCACTAGAATGCATTGATGTATTGTAGAGGATGATCGATAAAAGTATATGCAGAGTAGTAGAAAGTAAGATGGGAGATGAGCAATTAAGATTCACATCAGAATGCAGCGTGACCAACCTGATGTTAGAGGTGAGACAGATAATTGTGAAGAAACTAGAGATGAGGATGGAGTTGAACTAGGTATTCCTATACTTGGGAAAGCATATAACAAAGTCCCAGGAAAGCTGATCTGGGGAGTCCTGCAATGGTTCAAGGTTCCAGAAACATTGATGAAATTTGTGCAGTCTATGTACAAGAACCCAATGACAAAAGTACAGACAATATTTGGAGTTTCAGAGGGATTCCTAGTGGGTGGAGGTGTACCTCAGGGTTCAGCACTGAGCCCCTGCTGTTCATACTGTGATGGACTATATTAGCATATAGGTCTGAGAAGACAGATCAGCAAAGCTGCTGTATCCAGACAGTTTGGCATTACAAGCAGAGTCTGAACAAGAACTTCACAAATGATAGGGGAATGGAATGCAAAACTGACTATAGCCAAGACAGTTGTCAAGGCAGTGAATGGGGGAAATTAGGAGAAGCAAAAAAATTGAAATAGAAAGGAAATAGTATCTGGGAGGGGTGGTTGAGGAGAAGACAATCCTCAATGAGGAGATCAAAGCTAGAATCAGAGGGGCTGCAGCAGAGCCATAGCTGGCTTATACCTGGTCTGATGTCACGCTGCCTGCGCTTCCCTCGTCTGGTGCTCCAAGCCAGATTTATTGCCCTCAGCAAAAAAGTATTCTTCTACTGTTAAACTGTAGCAAGTGGCTTGCTATAATATACCACACATAAAGTGTGAGAGCTAAAGTGCATTTCTGTACTGGCAATAAGAAATGCAGGTACAGAAATGAATGCAGGAACTGCACTTCTTGATCAATTGGCATGTCCTGATCACACTCTGTTACACTTTGCACCTTTGGAGGCTGCCTCCTTTACCTCACCTTTGCTATGCTTCTGGGCTGCAGCCATCTGGCACAGAGTGTCATGAGTAGTGTGTGACAGAATGACAAATAAGCTAATAAGTTAAGTGCACAAACTGTGGTGCAACTAGTACTACTGTATGATAGAGAAACCTGGGTAGTGAAGGCAGAGCAGCTGAGGAAGCTAGAGATGATGGGATGAAGTCCTGAGATGGGTACTAGGATGCATACGATGGACAGAGACATGAGAACAGAAGCCAAAGTCGCTCCAGTTGCAGACAAGATCACAGAGAACAGATTACAGAGGTTCGGGAACATGTGCAGGAAAGGAGAAGAACAACTGGTGAAGAAGATTTGGGAGAGATGGGAAAAAGGCAAGATGAAATGAGAGTATCTAGTAAAGAATGGATGGACTGCATGACTACTGAAAAAGGTAGGAGAGTGACATTAACTCAGGAAAGATAGTGGCATGATATGACACCCTGGCTCCATGTAGAAAATGTGAAAAAGGGAATTGATGTTGGTGATGAGAGATCATCTTTCAGTTCTAACTCAGAGTTGGCAAAGTCCAGTTCATTTCTGATATAGATGAAGACAGCTTCATTTGGTTGTTATAACCTTACTACATATGCTTTCCCCATAAATGAGGTCAGCAGTTGCAAGACATCTTCCACAAATGGTGTCTTAATCTACCACTTCTGAATGTTGAACATTGGGCAGGAGTGAAGGAGAAATAACTGCATCAGGCTTTAGCAATGATTCATTAAATGCTATGATAAAAAGATACATTCTTTGGATTCAGACCTCTGCCTATGCATATTTATTATTTATACTCCCTGTACTTACTATAGCAGAGTGTATTCCACTCTAGGAATTGTAAGAGGTGTTGTTGGCATAGGAAACACTTGGATTAATCTTCATAATGGAAAATAGGAATAGAGCCTAGGGTGAGTAGATGCAGTGAAAGATGTTTCGTCTTGGTACCAACTTCAGAATTATTGATGCAGTAATGAATGTATCTGATATATTTATCAGGAGTAGTAAAGTAACAGAATATGAACTTGGGTAAAATAACGTAAGGAGAGTTGCAATAAATGACAGTATGGACAACACAATGATGAGAAGGCCAGTGTGTGAGAAAGAAAACATTACCATGCAAGGTTCAGTGCTAGTATGACAGTAATTAGTAAGGAAGGTCAGAAAAGTAAGACAAGAGTATTCCTGCCAACACAAAAAAAAATCTTGCTGTTTGGAAACTCAAGTGTAGGAATCTCTGTATAGGAACCCATGTATATGCATCCTGCCGATTATTATGTATTTCATTATAAATCCTGCATATATAAATAATGTGCAGCAATGATGTCCCTCCCATTATAAAGACTGCCAGCTCCTATACTGTTAGAAACATTTTAAGGCACCTAAAGAAACAATGAGCCATGAGTCTGAGAGATCTTCTTCTTCTTCTTCTTCTTTCGGCTTTTTCCCGGTTAGGGGTCGCCACAGCGGATCACCTTGTCCGCACATTTGAATGGCAGTGGAGTTTTACGGTGTCGAGTTGCCAGCCCGGCGCCCAACCTTCCACAGAAGGCACACTCACATGCACACCTAGGGCCAATTCAGAGTATCCAATCCACCTGCAGCATGTCTTTGGGATGTGGGAGGAAACCGGAGCACCCGGAGGAAACCCACGCGACCACAGGGAGGACATGCAGACTCCGCACAGAAGGCACCCCAGCCGAGGATCGAACTGGAGAACCTCTTGCTGTGAGGCAGCAATGCTAACCACTGCACCACCGTGGCCGCCCAGCCATGAGTCTGAGAGATAATGCAATAAAAAAAGAAAATGGAGCTGATTTACCCTGGGATTCAAAAATAAAATACAACGTCAAGCTTGGTGAATTTGAATGATGAGCGGCCACACAAAGGGAGGGTATGATTCAGAGACACACAGAGTGACCACATTAGCCTGAAAAATAATGTGGTCAGCGTACTGATTGACTGTATAATCACATGGAAAAGAGCAGCATTATTACAATGACAGTCATGGCAAATACAAATGAAAATAAACACTATGACAGCATAATTCAGAAATACATATATTTCGTACATTGAGACACGATTTCTGACTGCAGAAATATCCTATAGTTACAGGAAAGAGACTGCAAAAATGTTTGGGGTAGTTGCTGCTTTAGTAGATATGCATATGTCAGAGGATATTCTTGCAACTGGTAGTCACAAAGATGTGCACTGATGCCTGAGGGTCCACCAAGTCATTCCTCCACCACTCCTAACATTCTATGCCTTACATGGTACAAAAATCAAACCACTACCATGTGGACTGAGTCATCATACAGAAGCTGGTTGAAATATGTTTCCCTCATATGCAGATATTAGATGCATGTTGTACCCTTCCCTGTGGGCACAAAGATATATGTAGCTTTGAGAATTTTAGCTACAGAGACCCTCAAGAGAAAAAAAGGGGGACACAGTGGGTATATCCCAGACATTTCCCTCAAGGATACTACGCTAGTTTCTTGATGCCATGTTACAGTATATGAAGAAGCATATGCTGTTTCCATGCACCACAAATAACCAAAGCAATACCATGTGGACTTTTTCTGACATAGTCCATTTCTCTGAGATACTGGGAAACACTGACAGCATCTACAGTGCAATAAAGGTTCCACCAGGAGAACAGGAACAATGGTATAGTAACTGTAAGGGATTCTAGTCTATCAACTACAAGGTGGTATACAGCACTGTTAGCAGGCAACCCAGGCAGTGCCTATAGCCATTGTATTAGTGATCCTGGATATGCCTTGGAACTATGGCTCATGAAACCAATAAGAAACTCACAGACCATGACAAACAATTGCAGAAGACAGTAAAGACAAGCACAAGACCTTCTATAGTTATGCAAAGAATCTCCACGGCAATAGCCAGACTTGTTCTGAGCTGCTGCACAATGGTACCTCCTATACTGAGCCAACAGATATTGCCAATATACTGGCCGACAAATTCAGTGTCAACTTTACCCCTCCCCCCAAAGTACCAATCACAATACCAGTAGATTGCCAGGCACCCAGTATTACTGCTGCACAGGTTAAAACAGCACTGTCCAAGGCCAAGAATACAGCTTCTATGGGATCTGACAATATCCCTGGCTGTGTTCTACATGAACTACAGAGTGAACTGGCACCTCACCTGTGTGTCCTGTTTAATCACAGCCACACCTCAGGCTTTGTCCCTACCAAATGGTGCACTGCTACAATCATCCCTCTCCACAAAGGAGGAGTGACTACAGACCTGGGAACAATCGCCCCATTATCCTGACGAGTCTGATATGCAAAGCTATGGAACACATCATCATGGACCTAATAAACAAGGATATAGGGAATCTACAAACTCTGGATCCTAAACAGTTTGGTTTTGTGAAGGGTAGAGCATGCCTGCTCAACTTGGTCGACTTCTTTGAGTCAGTCACCAGAGCTGTGGATGAAGGCAAGGTGGCTCATACAGCCTACCTTGATCTGGCCAAGGCCTTTGATACCATTCCCCACTCAGGAATCATAGAAAAACTCACTAAGCTAGGCATCAACCCCTATATCACCAGGTGGGTTGCAAACTGGCTCACAGAACCCACCGTGTAAAAGTAGCTGACTCCAAGTCAGACTGCAGACCAGTCACGAGTGGAGTCCCACAGGGTTCGGTCCTGGGTCCTCTCCTGTTTGGTATCTACTTCTCTAAAGTCCAGGTCAACATGAAGGGACTCTGGCTGATAAAGTTTGCAGATGATTGCAAGTTGGGAGCTATTATTAACTCCCCAAGTGATGTTGACATCCTACAGAAAGGCCTCAATGAGAACAGCGACTGGTGTCAGAACCATGGCTTTAAGCTCAATGACAAAAAATGTGTCGTCATTCCCCTTGGGAAAAACCTGGTTCCCTTGAATTAACACATCGATGATAGTCCCTTGAACACAGAAGGCATTATAAGAGATCTGGGAAAACAGGTTGACAGCAACCCCTCTTTTGACCACCACATTGCCACTGTGGTCAGAAAGTCCTTCTATGTCACACATCTCATTACTAAGGGTTTTGCATCCAGGAAGAAAGAGGTCACTGTCTCCCTCTACTCTTCCATCATTAAGCCAATCATCGAGTACAATGCCCCATTTGGCATCTACCTCACAAGACACCTGCTACAACTGGAGAGGCTGCAAAAGTACCCCACAAAGAGGATCTTAGGCCTTAAACACTTGTCCCATATGGACAGACTCAAAAAACTCCAACTATTCTCTGTCTCATATGATCTACTTAGAGGTGATCTCTGCTTGACTTAAAAAGCCGTGTCTGACCCAGCTCTATTAGAAATGCTACATCTAAAGAAATCCCCCCGCACCACACGCTCCAGAGACCTCAACCTCATTACCACAATTAACAGAACATGCTGGAGGGACAGGTTCATAACTCAGAGACTGCCCATGCTATGGAACAGACTTCCCATACATGTCAAGCAGAGCACCTTGCTGACCCTCTTCAAGAGAAATCTTGAGTGGATGTGAAACAGAAAATTCACCCCGGTTATCACTCCAGTTGCTCTACTTGACAGAGGCACTGAGAACTAATGTAGGGTGGCACGATTCCAGGGTAATCCTGTGGGCTAGGCTTGTAAAGGCTCCAGGGCCATTAGCCTAGTACACACCTATGAACCTAGAACACAACACTGTCACAGACCCAAATCATTATTTAACACATGTACAGGTTGCTTAAGGCCCATTTCCGCTGTCTAGATGTCTGTGGTACTGCCCTAAAGTACAATGCCAAAACATGCAGTAAGATATTTGCAGTTTGTACACTATTACATGACATGTTGGTGCAGGAAAAGCTGCAGCAGGAGAGACATTCAAGAAGAAATAGTCCCAGAAGTAGTATTAGTAGAGGTGTCTGAATGGAGATATAGACAACAGGACATAATAGTGCGATGTGGAGGCAAGCAAAGTACACAATGGCACTAGTTAATAGATAGCATTGGGTTCATAAGTATGGGCCTGGTAAGATACACAGTAACTATGATTCGTGCAATAATACAATCAGGGTATGCTATAGCATGTATGGACTGGTCATACTGTGCACCAAACACAAGTTATCCAGGTAGCAGAGTACCGAGGGTAGGGCACAGTTGAGGGCCACTATGACAGCTGTGTACAGCATGGTGTGTGAGTGTGTGTGCAGGCTAATACTGTGGGTGAATACATGTGTCAGAGAGGTGAGTGAAAGGAGCTAGTAGGGCTGGTCAGGGAGGGAGTAGTGCCTTCAGTCTGTCGTAAAACTGGGCAGAAGTGGGCAGTGCTGATGGGTGTGTGCCGGTGTGCATGGACACAGCTGTAGCAGAAGATGCAGCACTGTGGGTCGGATGGACAGGTTTAGGGCATCCACAGTAAATATATGCACCAACCGTGTATTTTCCCTTCCACGGGGCTGACCTCTCTGGAGAATGGAGTGGTGTTAAGTCAGCAAGCAAAGGAGGGTAGTATTACTGGAACTGAATTCATCCTCATGTCTTGGTGAGTACCATCCCTCATCAAGACGACACTGATATATATATAGACTGTTTTTATATAGCATATATAATGGACAGGAGAAGGTTAAAAAAATCAAAAAGATAGCTGGGTGCACAAGACCCATGATAAAAAAGGTCCCAATCCTGGTAGGCATACTGGTGCCAGGACTGGAAAAAAAATGACAGTGTAGAATCCTCAAGACAGAGAAATATTCCTACAATGGGGCTAGGCCAGGCCTAGGGGGCTGGCCCCCTGTTGTAGAAGGAAGTAATAGTCCAAAAAAAATCGCAAAAATTGATAGGCCAAAAAAGATTCATAAAGATGATAGCGGAGAATATTGAGGATAAGAAATAAATTATGCATTGTTACTATTATGTAAAAAGCCCAGAATTTCCAGACAGAAGATATACAAAAAGATTAAGAGAGAAATTAGAGGAAAGAAATATACTTGCACTAGAAAAACTGTCAGAACATTCAAATAAAAAATTGTGTTCATTAATAAAACAAATTTATGAAAAACATTATACAGACCAGGAAATCTTGGGCTGTTTGGGAAAAGAAGTGACTGATGAAGTGCAAAAATATAAAGAACAAAAACCTAGAGATTTTTGAAAGGTATAAAAAAGAAATATGGACATGGGAAAGAAAGAGAGATCTGATATGTTGCAATATTTATCCAAAGGAGAAAACCAAATTAATCAATACAAAAAAAGCAGCCCCAAAGATATTTGAAGAAAAATACAGGCAAAGACATCCAGCTACAGAGCAATTCACAATTCAAAAACTAAGGTCACAAAGAGGGATTTGTAGAACAAAAGATTAACAAAGCAGAAGTTAAAAAAATAGAAACAGAGTTATGGAATACCTGCAAAGTGAAGGATATAATGTAGAAAATCTAATACAGGTTATATCACAGCATGATGGAACAATGTGTTTCCCAAGTAAGGAGAAACAAGAACAGCAGGAGACATCTGAAGAAGAAATATGGACATGGGAAAGAGAGAGAGATTTAATGTGGAACAATATTTATGCAAAGGAGAAAGCAAAACTAATCAATACAAAAAGAACACCACCAAAGATATTTGAAGAGAAATACAGGCAAAGGTATCTGGATATGGAACATTTTACAATTCAAAAAATAAAAAAAAAAGAAGAAACATAGAAAAGAAGATTAGTAATGGAGAAGTTAAAGAAACAGAAAGTGAGGTTATGGATTACCTGCAAAGTGAAGGATTCAGTGTAGAAAATCTAACTTTGATAACATCACAGTAGGATAGAATAATGGATCCCCAAATTAAGGAGAAACCAGTGGAGTGGGAAACATCTAATCAGTTTATAGGTTGGTACTAGGCTATCGGCCCTAGGGCCTATACAAGCCTAGCCAAACAATTCCCCCGATATTTCTTCCCACAATATTTACTTCCCTGGACCCCTGTCTTGCAGGGCGACTGACGTGATCCCCGGGGTGAATTTCCTATCTGCCATCCAATCATCAAGAGAGGTTCCTCTTGAAGAGGGCCAAGGAGGCGCTCTGCTTGACAAGTATGGGCAGTCTATTCCAGAGTATGAAGAGTCTCTGGGTCAGAAACCTATCCCTCCAGCATGTTTTGTTCATTGTGATGACAAGGTTTAGATCCCTGGAGCGTGTGGCTCTGTGGGATTGGGATTTCTTTAAGTGGAGCATGTCCAATAGCTCAGGGTTTGACATGGCCTTGTATATTAAGCAGAAATCGCCTCTGAGTAGATGATATGCCACAGATTATAGCTGGTGTTTTTTTTTTTGAAGGTCAGCATAGGGCATCTGCTTTAGGCCTGTGATTCTTTTAGTGAGGTATTTCTGAGTCCTTTCCAGCTGTTGCAGGTGTCTTGTGAGGTACATACCAAATGGGGCATTGTACTCTATAATGGGACTAATGAGGGATGAGTACAGCGAGGCAATGCCCTCCTTTTTTCCTGGATGAAAAGCCCTTAGTGATGAGGTGTGCCACATAGAAGGATTTCCTGACTGTTGTGGCGATGTGGTTATCGAAGGTGAGAACACAGTCCACCTGTGTCCCTAAGTCTCTCATCACACTTTCGGTGTTTAGTGTACTGCCACCTATGTGGTAATTCATGGGTACATGTTTTTTCTCAAAGGGGATAACTATACATTTCTTGGCATTAAGCTTGAGCCCATGGCTCTGGCACCAAGCATCTGTTTCTGTAAGGCCCTTTTGTAGAATATTCACATCATTTGGGAATTCAATAATGGCTCCCAGTTTACAGTCATCTGCAAACTTTGTTAGCCAGAGTTCCTTAGTGTTGGTCTGTACTTCAGAGAAGTAGATGCCAAACAAGAGCGGTCCCAGGACTGAACCCTGAGGTGCTCCACTTGTCACTTGTCTGGAGCTGGATTTGGAGTCAGCTACTTTTGCAGTCTGGATTTTGTCCGTAAGCCAGTTGGCAACCCATCAAGTGATGTAGGGATTTATGCCCAGCATAGTAAGTTTATCTATGATTCCAGAGTGGGGGATGGTGTTGAAGGCCTTGGCGAGGTCCAGATAGGCTGTGTGGACCACCTTACCCTCGTCCACAGCTCTGGAGACTGATTCAAAGAAATCAATCAGATTCAGGAGACAAGATTGGCTCTTCATGAACCCAAACTGGGTGGGGTCCAGTGTTTGAAGGTTGTCACTGTCTTTGTTTATAAATTTCATGAGAATGCATTCCATGCCCTTGCAGATCAGGCTCGTCAGACTGATGGGACGATAGTTCCTGGGATCCATGGTGGATCCCCTCTTGCGGACTCCGATAACTGTAGCTGTGCACCACTCAGTGGGCACAAAGCCTGAGGTGAGGCTATGATTAAACTTGACACTTAGATGAGGTGCCAGCTCATTTTATAGTTCATGTAGTACACAGCCCGGGATGTCATCTGGTCCCATGGATGCTGTATTCTTAGCTTTGAAGAGTGGGATTTCTACCTGTGTGGCCGTGATTACCAGAATTTGGCAATCTTTTGGTATTGAGATGGGCCTTTTAGGGGGGGTGAAGTTGGCACTAAATCAATATGCCAGGATATTGGCAATATCCTTGGGATCAGTATATTTAATGCCATTCTGTTGTAGCTCAGAGCAGCTCTGAGCATTGCCATTTAGATTCTTGACATAACTATAGAATGCCTTGTGGTTGTCTTTGGAATCTTTGGCAATTTTATTTTTGTAACTAGATTTGGAGGATTTTATGAGGGATCTCAACTTCTTAGTGAGGTTGGTTAGGGAGATTTTTACATCCTGGTATTTTCCTCTTTTCTGCAACAGTTTCTTACTTTTGTTGTATAGTTTGCTTATGGCAGGGGACCACCAGATTGGCCTCCTTTATTTGGAGGAGAGCATTTTGGTTCTATTTGGGATGGCACGATTCATGCACGAGTGGATGTACTCATACAGTGCCTTACTGTAGGATTCAGCAGTTGAACTTTCAGCTCTCATCTGCATGGGTGCCATGACATGTGTCACTTCTGACTTAAGTAGCATGAAGTTGGCTTTGGAGAAGTTTTTTATGGAGGTTTCCTTACTGGGGGGTGGGATGTGGATGTCAAGGGTAATTTGCTTATGGTCAGTCCTGACCAATGAGGGGGTAACCACTGGTGTGAAACATCTATCTCCCATGTTTGTAATGACCAGGTCTAGGATATTGGAGCCTCTGATGGGACAATGGATTAGTTAATTCAGGGTGTTAGAATTTATGAATTCCAAGAACCATTGGGAAAAGGTGTTAGTATCAGAGTAGTTTTCCCAGTTAATGGCAGGGTAGTTGAAATCACCCAGTAATAGGGTGTTTGGTTGTATCTTAATATGTTCCAGTATGTTTAGAAAGGTGTAGTGAGAATCCTGGGGCATGGTGGGGGATCTGTAGCAAGCTACAATTTAGATTGCAGTCTTACCTAGAGTTAGTTGCACCTGGAGAATTTCAGATGCATTCTGTTGGGCAACTAGCCTGGAGGTGTGAATATCCTTGGTGAACATGGACACTCCTCCACCTTTAGTGTTGCGGTCTTGGTTTGGTGGCCAAAAAGTGTGGTAAGAGTTGTAGCCTGGTATTGCAGGGCTGCTCTCTGGAGTCTTGAACCAGGTCTCAGTTACTGCACAAATATCGATGTTCTCCATTTTTAGGAGTGCCTCGAGAGAGTGCATTTTGAGGTTTAGACTTCTAGCATTGAGTAGCATTACCTTCAGATTTTGCATGCTTGTATCTGTTATGGTGGTGGTTTTGTCCTTTGAAGCTTGCCATATAAAGATACTTTGGAGCCTTCCTAGTAAACCAGTAAAAAAAGTTCAGCTAGAGTTGCACAGCTAGGGAAGGAACAGGGAACTGTGGTAACTCTGACACAGTCAATGTTGTAGAGTCATAGGCCAGTATGTTCCCATATGAAAGAGCAAGGGATGACACAGGCTGAAACTGAAGAGAATATGGCACAGGAAGATGTTATGGAACTTTCTATAAAGTAACTTCAGGAAATGGAGAACAAAGAATGTGGCCTGAGTTCAGAAGAAAATTATCTAAGAGAAGAATTGCTTGATTTTATAGAGATTGACAGGCATATTAAAATCAATGAAAGAAATAGACTACAGAAAGTCAGTAAAACCCAAACAGTTATAAGTTTGAGAAAACAAATGAACACCGTAATTAGGACTGTTCACAGAGATTTGTTTGATATAACAGAAGTAAACAGAATATTTCACCGTGCGTCTTAATTAATAACAGATAAAGTCTTACCACAAAAACACAGGCCAGTAAGGGAAAGGAAGGGGAGAAGTCAAATGCTATTATGGAAGTATCGAACAGAGAAAACTATAAAGAAATTAAGACAAGAGTTATCACTGTTAGAAGAGTATAGAAGAGGAAACAGATCAAGAAAAATACTCGGAAAGATAGATGTGATAAAAGCAATTCCCAGTATCAGAATAGATCAAGATCTATTGTGCGCTATCACAAATAATAAACTAAAAATATCAGCACAGGCAGAAAAACTGAGAAGATATATAGATAAATATAAAGCAAAGTGCAAAATAAGCAATTTATTGATGGCCCAAAAAGTTTTATAGAGAATTGATAAACAAGGCAAAAAGAATTGAAACACCACCAAAAAAGAAGAAATAGATACATTTTGGAGAAATATATATGAAGATCCTGTGGAACATAACAAATATGCTAAATGGATAGAAGAAGTAAAAGAAATAATAATAAGTTCAAATGTACAGGATATGAAATGGGATGAAGTAATGGCCAGAGAGAGACTGAAACAAAGTTAAAACCTCCCAATTCAAACAAAGTTAAGGAAAGCTCTTAATTGGAAAGCCCCATACCCAGATGCAGTACAAAATTTCTGGCTGAAAGTATTACCAGCTTTACATGAAGATTTAGCCATGAGTAAAAAATATTTCTATATACAGCAGAACAGACACCGACCTGATTGACAACAGGAAAAACAATGGTCCTACTAAAGAGCAAATTTGCAACTTATCCTAAAACACTATAGACCAGTATCTTGCCTGATGATGACACACAAAGTATAATCTGGTATTGATGCCGATAGAGTTTATAGTCACTTAGAATTTAGAAGAAAACTCAATTATAGCAATCGAACAAAAGGATAATAAAAGAAAGTCACATGGAACAAAGGACCATTTGTTGTTAAATAAAAGTTATAATGGAGAACTGTAAAAAGGGGAATAATCTGAGTATGGCATGGATAGACTACTAAAAAGCTTTTGACAGTATCCCACATTCATGGATAAAAAAGTGCTTAAAATGTATTAGATACACTGATCGATTACATTACAGTGACCATGAAACAGTGGCAAACCATTTTGCAGTTAAGCCATGATTAGGACAAATTGTTATTCCAGGGTTAAAATTTCTAAAGGGTGATATTCCAGGGTAACTCTTTGCCACCGCTGCTCTTTTGTTTTGCCCTTAACCCATTAAGCTGTTTACTTAACAGATTAGGTCATGGCTATAATTTGGCTCACAGAAAACAAAAAAGTATAATCTTCTCATCTGCTGTTTTTGGATGATTTAAAACGGTATAGTTCATCAGATGAGGAACTGAAAGTACAACTGCAAGAGGTCAAACTTTTTTAGATGATATAAGCACGTCATTCAGTCTTGATAAATGTGCAAAAGCAACCTTTAAAGCAGGTAAGCTGCAACACCAAGGAAATATCAGTCTGGGACAGGAATGTGATATAAAAGAACTTGAACAAGAGGAAGTGTATAAATATTTGGGAACTGATGAAGGATCAACAATAAAACCCAAACAGATGTGAACAGAACTTAGGAATATTTTAGAAGACTAAAATTAATACTGAAAACAGTGTTGACATCTAGGAACAAAGTCCAAGCTATAAACTACTTTGTTCTTCCTGTCCTAACCTGCAGTTTTGGAGTGACTACTGGCCCCAAAAGGTGTTGGATAGGTTGGACAGGAAAACAAGAAGGATGCTTCATGCTCATCAAATGGTCTATGAAAATCAGTGTATACCAATGTGACAAAGGGGGATTCTGCCAGCCCAGCGATCTGGAATTTTGTAAATAATTATGTCATTTGTGAATATCAACATGATTAATATAAGATGCTTGTGTTACAAATGTTTATAACTGTATGTCATGTATATATCAAATAAGTAAATGTATCCACAGTGTGCCCTCTTGGAATAGAAAGAAATGTACATGAGGTATTGTAGCTGTTTAAATGTATATATTTTAACAATGGAAACTGGAACACAGTAGGCTAACTTCAGTCCAGCAAAACTTCAGAAAAATAGCTGAAATGAAATTACTTTGTGGCAGCAAGGGGCAGGATGTCTATACTAGAGAGCTCTCTGTGATCTGAGGTCTATGTATTTTCACAGGTAGATGCTAAATACTGCTAGCTTCCAGCAGTGGAGGGTTCATCTGGGATAAAGTCAGATGACAAGAAATGATGTCATTCTGCAATCTATTACAGCAGTAATATTTGAAATATTAATTTAAGAAGTCTTTTAGTGAGGCACAACATTCTGTATTTTGTCTTGGACCTGAGAACAACTAGAAGATCCATTCACCACATCTGCCTTGCTCTTAAGCAAGTTACTTAGGGTATAGTAATTCTCTGAGATGCAGTCAGGAATATAGTGAAGCATAGTTTAAATGTTTTTCTCTATTTATTTGAGACTGTCCCGCAGTGTTGTTTTAAATATTTCCTATGGTTTTGAACTCTGTTGCCACTGTGAATATATACTACATATTTTCTTGTTCTTTTATTATTTATGATTAAATATATTTAAACCTTTCTTTGTGGCTGATCTTTGTGAGACATATTTAAGTTTTGAGAGTACTTGCATATTTATTTGGTGACACTGTGGGCCACTCCTAATAGCCTTGCCCTTGGTCAAACTACCATTTGTATCAATATTAATATTATACAGTAAGACTGAGCACCCTTTGTTAAGGGCCTTAAAGTAGCTGATAGGAGTTGGCTGGTGGCAGTGATAACTGCCCTATAGTCTGGGCAAATGGGGGCAATGCTAGTAAACTAGTGCCAGCCATTCCCACGTGTGTGTGTGTGTGTGTGTGTGTGTGTGTGTGTGTGTGTGTGTGTGTGTGTAAATCAAACATCAGAGAGTGTGTGTGTCAGCTACTTGGGCAGAGACACGAAGCACTGGTTGGACAGATAGGGTGCTGGAGGTCTTGGCTTGGCCACTCAGCTGAGATCTCAACTAAATAGCTGTGCCAGTGGGAAGTTTTATTGGGGATCTTGATAAAGAGGGAGAAACCAGCCCTGGACTGACTATGGTCTCTGTTTGCTCTTAAGGGTAATTGCACTTGATGCAGAAAGCTGCATCTGGAAATAATGTGTGTGTACCTGCCATCCTCTCAGTGTATGCCCCCAGTGATGCCAATGGTGAGGATTGAGGTTCCTTGATTACTGGTCCAGTGGTGGGGCTTCACAACCAAGACTATACATTTCCCATTCTGAAGGAGGTATGGGTCTCCTTGACATTGATTACATGTATGGATCTGCAATTGTAGGACTGCATGCATATCTGCTGACCTTACAAGATCCAACCAAAGTGAAAGTTTTGAAACATGAGGAGAATAAGTCAAAGATGACTTCCCTGCTTAGTTTAGCAGAAGCATATTGGCATCAAGTGGGAATGGAAATCAAACCAGAAGTAGATAAAAATCAGACAGCAACTGAATGTGCCAAAAAGTATCAGCCAGTTCCTGTTTTTCTGTAGTATCCTGGAACTGAGAGATTCCATGTACATGCTTGTTAACTGTATGGCCCTGAGTCAAGCAGGTTGTATAGATTGTTACACATTTTATGTAAAATCCACCTAGCCCATCATCAACCACTACGAGAGGTGACTGTGCAATTCTGTTCCAAGGTAAAGTACCCTGCAGTGGATCTGGCAGCGATCCAGTCCCCAAGACAGAGATGCCGGGAACTCCTCTGATTAAGTTAATGATGATTCTGTTGGCAGATCCCACCTGTGGTCCATATCTCCTGTGGAAGGCCTTCTTGTACACATGAGCAATAAAGTTGGTAATCTTTCTTTGAACCTGCTCATGGCTTCTATTATGGCCATTGGCAGTGCTGTTTTGCTCTACATGGTCCTGCCAGATAAGCTGTCTAAAGGCCTAGACTGATCTAAGATTTTGGATCATCTGCTCAAGCATGCCTATAGATGGCCTGCAGCAGGATGTCATCCTTTGCTTGGGAGAATTTATCTTTTTGCTTTCTCCCGGCATTAGGTTTGCCCATCTGTAATAGCAATGATTTAGATGTGCAAGCTGAAGTGTGCAATACACATTACACTCCTACCTTGGCAAACAGATATGTCCAATGTTACCATGGTCTGTGTTACATGTCACCCAAGATGCAGTGCAAGCCACCCCATATGGATGCCCCCTTTTGGTGTCATTCAGTATGGAATAGTACTAGGTGTTGCACTTACACACAGCAGGAGGCCGTACTATCCTCCCGTGGGAGCCATGAAGAACTACAGGGATATATGGAGCAACTCATATGTTTTCTGTGTCTATGGTTCAAAGCAGCAGTATACATTCTGCTTATACCCAAACTGTAGATGAATACAAGCTTTTTTCAATTGATCATGTCTTTATCCTGTTCTGCTGATGTGCTACAGGGTCCAGTGGTGCAAGGGTCTATATCAGAACATCGACAGGGCAAAAGAGCAAACACCCTTATATTGACACATCTTAAGAGAAACCAGGGAAAAATATTGCTGGGCCAACAAAAAAACAAAAAACAAAAAAACAACAGACAAAATAAAGTTCTGGGCTTCGGCACCCACACCGAGGTGTTAGGAGGGACACTGCTATACCTATATGCATATGCAGCTCAGTACATTGTTTCTACCGGTGTTCTGCTTATGAGTGTGCACCCCAAAAAAAATAAAAAATCTGACTAAGTAGTTTGCTTCCTGGCTTCCTGAAAGACAGACTGGCATATGAAGACACACTTATGGATCTGTTTGCACCCCTTCATTAGCAAAAAAAAAAAAAAAAAAAAAAAAAAAAATTCCAGTTTTAAGGCAACTAAGGATAACTTCCTGATCACATGTGAACAGATTTTCGCAGAATATCCAGATTTTTTTCCTCTTATTTTTGGTATGTTTCTCATAAAATTGTGGTTTTCTGGCAAATCACTGGCAAATCACTGAGGAGTGAAGTCAGAAAATAATGACAGACATTTGAGATTCAGACTTTCTACCTTTCAGAAAATTCATGCTAATGCAAAACCTATTATTTTGTCAACTTTCTAAGTTTGAAAATGAATATTTAGAAATTGCCACTATTTCTGATCCTTTGCCCCCCCCCCCCCATTATTTATGCATTTGTCCAGATTTCCTGCTTCAAGAGGTTGAGAGGTATGACCCCCCCCCACACACACACATTTGTGGTTTTCCCATCTTTATATGAGCCTCATGATCGAGAACATCAAAGTGTTGGACTACTCACGGTGAGTAAACTCCTAGACAGGAAGGATTAGGTCTCATTCAAGAGTGTTTTAACATGAGCAGCATTAACTGTGTAGCACAACCAAACTCTTTAGCTGCAGTATAAACGATATTCCATATGCAGAAAACAGTGCACTAGAAGTACTTGTAGCACTACTTGGTAGGTACATAGGCAAACGCCTTCAGTAAGGAACAGATTTCATGCAGGGCAGCATGCTCCTTGCTTCTTTTAGCTACGTATTGGGAAGGAATGTTAGGGGCAATTTGTATAATAATTATTTATTTTTTCCTTCTGTTTAGTAAACTTATCTGCACCCTATGAAACATGGCTCCCTCTTCAAACAAAATCCTATAAGCCTATTCTAATAAATCAACTAGGAGGGGTCCCTCCACACCATTACTGCTGTTACTTAAGCCCTATAATGCCTTAAAATATTTATTAATATAAAACCATCAAAAACCCTGGAATTCGCTCTTCACCTGGATCAGAAAGTCTGAAGAGTTCTATATGAAGTATATACATAACATTTAATCCATCAGGATTTCTGAAATGCCCTGTAGGGCTCATAATACTGTGTCATTTGTATGAAAATTACCTTCTATAAAGCATGGTCACTATGTTTGAGCTACTGATCTGGCAGAGTAGACTGCCTATGCACCTTTATTATACCCTTTGGCTGCAGATGGCTCATTTTAACCTCTGAATCCAACAGATGCTCAGTTTATTTGCTACTGTCACCACTCTCCCATCCCTCAGGATTACCAGTGATATGGAACAAAGATAGACGTGATTTTTTTCCAAATTGTCAAGCTTGATCCTTAGTTCTAGAATGTCATATGGAAACTTTACTGCAGCTGGCCAGTGCTTTGGACTACAGGGCTAAAGCCCTGACTGCAGCCTATGTGAGACAGCTTTGACTGGTAGCTTGGATGTTTGAGGCACTGGCAAGGGAGGGAAGGAAGGGGTGTACAATCCTCTTGAGGTGGGCATGTACTAAGGCATGTCTCAAGGCAGACCCCTGTGAGGGATGGGGACATTATAGAGGGCGCTGTCCTTAGGGTGATGGGGTGTTGGCTGAGTTGCTGTGGAGGTGGGATAATAAGCCAGCATAATACACTGCACGTCTTGCCCTGAATGTTACAGATGCATACAAGAGGAGGAGGAGAAGTTAGACATGGAAAAGACACTCCTTGGCATCAATATGCCACTGCCCCAGGTGCCTTAATCTCTTCATCTGCCCTGATCATGGGTTAGAGTTAGTCTGGGGAAAAGAAGGTAAGCTCAGTAGACCAAGTGGATGAAGAGAGGCTTTGGGAACAGCTGATTGGTAGCTGTGAGGAACCAAAAAATAGAAAAAAAAATGTAGCTAAATGCAATGTTTCTATTTTTTATCTTGTATTATACTGCATCCTGCCAGTAAAGTCACTACTGAGAACTGAAAATCTAGTAGTCTTGACTTCTGGTATGGAGCGAACTGAGTAAGGATCCATGCTTTTATGGTTCAGTTAAATGACAAAGAAAATAAGCTTAAAACTGCCAGGAGAACTCTAAATAAAGAAGAATAAAAATATAAGAGAGGCTATATGACAACAAAAAAAAAAGAAAGAAAAGAAAAGAAAGGAAGACAAGGGTTCCTCAAAAAGGAGAGTAATGAAGAGCCCAATGGCAGCCAAGATGAAACAAATAGAGCCATAACCATTAAGGATGTCTTCATGGAGATAAGACATGAACATCAAATTAAATAACTACATAAAGGATAATAATAAGACATTGGGAGAGATGAAAGAAGCTATAAATTATTGGGCAGAAGCTGTCCAGGTGTTCATAAATGGAAATGAAATAATAAAAACAAAGTAGAAATCACAGAGAAGGGATGAGCTGTTACACACAACCTAAACAGATCAAGAAGATAGAGCAAGTAGAAAAAATTGAAATTGGTAAGAATACCTGAAAATAAGGAAGGAAGAAACTGTAAAGGATGTGTAAAATCACAATTGGCAGAATTGACAAACATTCTCTTGGAAGAAATAATGGTAGAAAGACTACATAAGACTGCATGGATTCCTGGAAGAGCAGCATATGGTAGGCCAAGACAAATTATCATCTGCTTCACATTCTACAAACTAAAAGAAAGAATATTAGCACGGGAGACCAGCATCAAAATGGTTTTGTGGAGAAACTAGGGTGTATATTGACCAAGATGTTTTTGGCTAATACCAAGAAGAAGAGAGCAGACCATTTTCCTAATCAGAAGGTAACAAGAGAGACGGTGATAAAATATCAGCAATATTCAGATTAACTGATGTGGGTGGAAGGGGATAAAAACATTTGGCAAGCTAAAGGAAGCTAAAAGAGGTTTAGGTGAAACATAACAAGTAATCTTGGTTAGAAATGTATGTGGATAAAGTAGGTTCCCAAAGTAAAGACATGCAGGGGCAAACACAGAAAGAAAGAAACAAAGGGAATAAAATGGTTATGTTCCCATGTTTAAAAAAATATATCATATACTAAAGCAAAGAATGGAAACAATTTGGGTGCAGAAAAAGAGAGGAAAACAAGGCAGATGAAGGCCAATTATTGGGCCTGAAGGGAAGAGAAAGAAAGGCTAAACAGACACTAAGATAAAATGCAACCCATGAAAAACTACAAATAACATAATACACAAGAAGAAAACTCTGAAATGAACCAGTGATTAAGTCACTGTATCACCTCAGTTAATGGGAGGATGCAGGACATTGATTCATTAAATGCCATCAATTCTTAAAATTGAGCAAAGGGTATGATGGTATATGTTATTTTTCAATTAAAATGGACTGCAAATTAAATAATACTGCAAACTTAGACATGAGGTAATATCTCATAATATGACTTACAAAAAAGGTAAATTGAAAAGTAAAAATGTATGTGTGTTATTTGTTAAGAGAATATAGACACTGATCAAATATTAGAACTGAGCAAAGAGTACAATGGTATATATCTTTTCTCTTTAAGAAAATGGACTGGGGGGGTTAAAGATGGCTGCACACTGAGCAACAGTTGAACTTCAGTTCTCCCAGTATAAAAAAAAGAAACTGAAAGACAAGTGCCAGAAACTCTGTCACTTTTAGTAAATTCAGTTACTGGCTATAAAGTACACTGCCTTGATTCCAGCAAGGAAGAAATTAAGAGAGCCTGAAAGACAATCAACTAGAAAAGGTGAAGAGAAAACACCAACTGGGAAGAATCCTGCAGCTGTTCAGCAAAAAGCAGTTCAAGCTTTGGTGCAAGACATGGCTTCTAGTAATACAGAGAAAAAAATAAGTCAGATGTGCTCAGAGTTGCTTAAATAAATGAAAGACTGGAGGAGTATAGCAATTCAAGTAACAGAAGGCTGGAGAAAATGAAATAAGCTTTATACAGATATTAATATGAGCTGATAAAACCACAAAACAGGTCAAAATGAAAAAAAGGCTGGCTTAGTATGAGACTGATTAAAAAGAGGTGCTTCAAAAATGGTAGCCTTAGAGGACAGAGCACTAAAGAAAAAAAATCTTAGATTTTTCTCCTGTATCAGAGAAACTAGAAGGAATAGACTATTTTAATTTTAAGAAGGCACAAATAAGCAGCTGGACTGTTATTTCACAGCAGGAACTGTTACTTGAACGGGCACACCATGTGCATGTTCCAAAACTGGCCATGAGAAAGCAGCCAAGATCTGTAATAGTAAAGATGCAAACCTAGTAGCAGAAAAGGTTGATCCTGACCATACTTTGGCAAAAGGGCAAATTATTAAACACTGAAGACAGTAGACTGTTTGTAGAAAATGATTATTCACTGTACACCAGCCAGAAAAGAAACAAATGTATTCCATTAATCAGGAAATGTTGAGAGGCAGGTGTGAGATTCAAGCAGCTGTATCCAGCTGTCTTCAGAATATTTTTTCTTGGAGGATTGTCATTTTTGATGCAGAACAGGCTAAGAAGGAAATGAACATTTGTCCAACAAAAAGTTTGCCATCAAAGCAGAATGGGACCCTCCTTCCCGTTCTTCTGATAAGAAAGCACATAGAGAGACTTTGCTAGAGAAACCTTTTCCATTGCTCCAAAGGAAAATTCTTGAGAGACAGAGAAAAGCACAGAAGTTGAATATAAGAATCAGGAGTACCTTGGAATTGACCTGGAGTCTGGAGATTGGAGATGGAAATGAACATGAAGAAAACCAGCAACACAGAAAGTAGTGAATTAATGAATAAATGTGAGACTCCAAAGCAGAATTACATCTGTGAACTATGGCTGTGCAAGAAAAAGTAGAAAGTGTGGACTTTTGTTGACTTTGTTAAACTTGTGGGGAACTAAAAAGCATTTGCCTGACTTCATGTTATTAACGTTTGGAAGGACGATGAGGGGAGGGGAAGTGGAAAGAAAAAGGTAACAAAATAAAGCAATTTTTGTTCTTAACAATATTTCTATGAAACATTTCATGATATAAATTGCATTGTTATAGTAAAATATTTTTAGTTGCTGTATGTGATAAATATACTAAAATAAACAAATGTCTTTTTTCTTTCCTTCTTCTTTTTTTAGTATTACAAAATGTAGGCATTACAGTGCAAGAAAAAGAAGATGCTAGACAAAAGCATATTTAAGTTAATAGGCTGCAACCTTGGGTTGTTTAGGTGGGGGTGAGGTGCAAAAGTACACAGATCATAACATAGGTAGAACTAATATGTTTTCACTTACATTTGCATAGGTGAATGTCTAGATTAAGACTTTTAGATTAATCTAATAACAAGTTTAAGTGGAAACAAGTGAGTAAGAAAACACTGAATTTAATGAAAAAGTTTTCCTTTTACAAAACATTTTTTGCCTTGTCTTTAGAAGCCTGCAGCTAAGAGCTGCATTTTTGTTTTCACTTGGAGACAAGCTAATTATAGGTCAATAAAAGAAAACTAAAGTGTAGATTCTTCAAGGCTAAAAGTTAATGTTTTCTAAAAGCATAAAGGTTGTTTTTAACATCTGGAAGGGTGTTCAACCATCTTGGCAAGCCCCCAGAGTTAATTTTCTCTCTCTCTCTCTCTCTCTATATATATATATATGGGTCTACCTGACAACGTCGACAAGCCACAACATCGACAACCAGTTTACCGACACCACATAACCGACAGTCCACAAGATCGAAAAGCCACAACATCGACAACCATTTTACCGACAGCAC
The DNA here is from genome assembly GCF_019279795.1 of Protopterus annectens. NCBI lineage: Eukaryota > Metazoa > Chordata > Ceratodontiformes > Protopteridae > Protopterus > Protopterus annectens. Next base: position 865,240,857 of record NC_056741.1, on the reverse strand, counting down.
ATCAAAACAAATCCCCTGTCCAAAAAGCACACACACAACACAACAACACCAAAATCCTTACAAACCCACACTAAACCTCACATACACAACTATCTACAACCTTAACCCAAACCCTAACCCTAAGGTCCGTCACTATCACACACTTACCTAACCCGCGCCCTAACCGTAACTCACTTAACCCGCCCCTAACCCAAAGACTATTACTACCGACACTTACCTAACCGCCTAACCCTAACTCACTTAACCCGCCTAACCCAAAGACTATCACTACCGCACACTTACCTAACCAGCACCCTAACCCTAACTCACTTAACCCGCCCCTAACCCAAAGACTATCACTACCGCACACTTACCTAACCCGCGCCCTAACCCTAACTCACTTAACCCACCCCTATCCCTACAGACCGTCAATATCGCACACTTACCTTACTCGCACCCTAACGTCCGTCACTACCGCATACTTACACAGCCTTTTCCCATGTCGGTGTTCTCAGCGTCGGTGTTTTCATCCGTCGGTCTTCTCAATTGTCGATCTTCTGGCGTCGGTGTTCTCGTTGTCGGCGTTCTCAGCTGTCGACGTTCTCAGGTAGACCCATATATATATATATATATATATATATGTATATATATATATATATATATATATATATATATATATATATATATATATACCATTGTACCCTCTGCTCAGTTTTAAGATTTGATCAAGAACAGACACCAATTAGAGTAAATAGAAGCATAGGCATTAACATGTGGCTTACCATGGATAACTTCAACGTTATTTTAATTAATTGTTCCTATTAGGAGGGATAAAGTTCATTATTTGAATATATATATATATATATATATATATATATATATATATATATATATGCATGTATAGTTTTATGTTAAGATAGGCTCTAGGTGTGTTCTGGGGGTATGCTTTTTTGTTTGAGGGTTTTCATTAAAGCACAAAGTGTCATGGGTTCCAATGTCGATGATGAGAAAAACTTTGTAAAGTGTCAACCTGCCAAACATATGTGGGTGCATGAATCACAAAGTTGGAAGTAGGCATTTAAAAAAGCTGCCAGATATAATGGGTGGGAATAATGACTTATTATAATGGTGGCACTTTCCATATTATCTTGGAATGTGAATGGTCTTACAGGTATAGCCAAAAAGGAAAGAATATTTAATTATATTAAGAAATAAGAAGTACAAATAACAATGTTACATGAGATATATTTGGAAAGAACTGAGCATGTGGATTTGACAAAGAAAGGATTTCAGGATGGTTATTCAGCATTATATCAGGAACAAATGAAAAGATGAGTGCTTATATTAATTGTTAGAGGAGCTCCAATTGTGATAGAAGAGGGGAAAAGATAATAATAGCAGATTTGTGCTATTTAGGGGCTACTGACAAGGGATGAGGATTATATTGGTATGTACTTATATTCCACCTATTATGGAGCTTAAAAAGTTGGGAGAAATAATCAGCTTTTAGTAGGGAATATTACTTATAGGTGGGGACTGGAATTTGATTTGCAACAATGAGGATATATCTAGGGAGGGGATGGAAGGGAAAATATAATAAAGGAGGGTAGATTTCTGAAGAAATTTATGAAAATATTTGGTATGGAAGACGTTAATTCAGTAGTAAGAACTTGGATAGAGAATTTGCATATTGTTCACAAATACATTAAGTGGGCTAGACTAGATAGAAATTATATTCCACAGAAACATGTGCATTTAATTGAGAACTTTGACACACATCCAAAGTCTACATCAGATCATGCACCAATAATTGCTAAAATAAAAATGCAAAGTAATGAAGTAAAGATGAGACACCGGTGCCTCCCCACCTACCTGTTAAAAAGAGGGGAATTTAAGGAATGGGTATTGGAAATTATTTGGCAGTGATTAGGGAAGATAGAAAGCACTACAGAAGTTATAGCAAGTGAGTATGATAAAATGAAAATGGAGATTAAAAACAGGGTAGAAATAAAAGAAAAAGAGATATGATTAAGAAGCAATAAGAATTATTTTGGGGGCTGACAAAGTTTAAAGTATTACAAAATAAGGGAAATCTCATAGAACAAGAACAGAGTGCTAAAGAGAAAATAAGGGAGTATCTGGATAATATGCATGCGTTTAGAAAGATTGCTGTTAAGCAACTGCTTTTTGATAATAACTTCAAAGCATAAAACATTTGGCACAATGGATTAGACAACAGAAAGTAGAAAGGGTTGTTGCAAACTTAGTAATCCAATAAAAAGAAAAATAACCAGAGATCCTGTATAGGATTTAGAGATATTTTAGAAATTTTATAAAAATTTGCATAAAGCAGAGAAATGGGGAAATCAAGAAAAAGCACAAATGGAGATATTTATGGAAAATTTAAATATGCCAAGGCTACAGGTAAATGAGGCTAAACAATTGACTGTTAAGAAGAGATGAGATAAAAATGGCGATGTATAACCAATATGCAGGAAAGTTTCCAGAAATAGATGGTATTCTGGTGGTAGTTTAGAAGTTGGGAGGGAAGAAAGTAGTAAAGATCTGGAACGTTTTGTTTAACAGTGTTTTAAAAGGAGAGGAAGCAACAACATCCTGAAAAAAAGCAGTGGTGGCTAACATACCTAAATATGTTAAATACCATTAGATCCAGCTTCATATAGGCCCATTTCAGTTTTAAACCATGATTATAAAATGTTTATGGCTACAAATGGCTAAAAGAAAGGCAAACATATTGCAAAAATTAATAGCTATAGATCACTGTGATTTTCTGGAGGGGAAACAAACTTTCAAGAACATTAACAGAATAACAATAATCTAGAGAGAAGCATAATGTAAGAAAATACTGCTTTTGTTGGTAGTTCTTGCTGCAGAGAAAGCATTCGATGGAATAGGCTGGGATTTTATGAGTAGGGCAATGGAAGCATTTGCATTTCCTGGTACAATAAAAAGATTAATTCAGAGACTATATGAGGGATCTAAGGCACAAATCAAAGTGTGATGGTTCTTCTCTGATAAGTTGTGCCTGAACAGAAGAACCAGTCAGGGGATTCCTCTTTCTCCTTTGTTATTTGTGTTATATTTAGAGTCATTGGCAAAGAAAATAAAGAACTCAGAAATTCAAAGATATAATTGGTGTGGTATTCAAGAAAAGTTGGTTTTATTTGCAGATGATATTATTTTGCACCTTCCAGAACCAGAAAAGGACATCTCAGTGGTGTAGAACATTCTGAGAAAGTTCTGGGCTTTTTCGAGATATAAAATTAATGAAGATAAAACAAAGGCTATAGCTGTAAAGCTATGTACCCACGTATGAATTGGCTTAGCAATACCCATGTTTATGCGGACATGATAAAATTAAGTATTTAGGAGTATGTTTTAAAAAGGATGCTGTTTTGGCAGCTAAGGATATGTGGGAAAATACTAAACAAAAGAGAATGCAAAAACTGAGTGGAAACTCTTGTCTATGGATATGGATAGCAAGATAATGGCAGTAAAAATGTTTTTAGTCCCTTGAGTTGTATGCACAGGTCAGGCATATTTTTATCAACCAGATATTGTGGATTACTAATAAAGATTTGAAGAATTTTATCTGGGAGGGGAAGAGGGCAACAGTCAAGTGTGATAAGCTGATTCGATTTACAGAAAACCCACTCATTCAAATAGTTACCTTCATTTTACTAGCAGCCATCCCTTTCATCAAAAAAGAGGTGTTGTAAAGGGGCTGTTTGTCAGAGCGGCTAGGATGATCTCAGACAAACAAGATTTTATCGGTGAATGTGAGAATATCAGTAAAATGTTTTTTGTAGAGGGTATCCTAACACTTTGATTAATGAAATCATGTACGAAGTGCAGGTTAAAAGAGAAACTGGATATTTTAGGCCCCTTTTGGGTGGTGGAACGATGCAAAGGTCAAAGAATGATACCACAAATATGACTATTATTGAGCCACCTAGTATCAATTTTCTTTTTACATATTGTATTGACCACGAAGTCATTAGGGAAATTATCGTAAAGAATTGGAGTATTATATTAGAAGATAATGCATTAGTTAAATTAGTAGGACGACAACCAAAATTTACATACAGAAGAGGTGTTAACCTCAAGAATGTGGTCGAGATGACCACGGTTAAAACTAAAGACAAGGTTGTTGGGATGGGGAAATGTGGCATGTGCCCTCAATGTAAATACATTTCTCCTGGGAATAAAATTAACATTAATAGGAAAACTTATTTTATTAATGGTAAATATAATTGTGAAACTAGGGGGGTATATTGCTTTATGTGAGAAATGTCCTTCCTTCTACATAGGTAAAACTGAGAGGAAATTAAGGAAAAGAATTTATGAACATTTGTATGCCATAGGTAGGAAGGACTTAACTAATTCACATGCTAGGCATATTGTAGAACATCCAGAACACTCTTTTTTATTCACGGTTGTCCACCAGGTCAAAAATGATATTAGGGGTGGCCCATGGCAGTTATATCTGGAAGAACAAGAAGTGTTTTGGCAAATTAGAACATCCGCACATTTTCCTCCAGGTTTGAATGATTATGCCTCTATTAAATGCATTCTTAAGTTAAAAGCACTGCTTAGATAAAAAATGATAAATTGTTTTTTATTTGGATATTGTTGCTATATCACCAAAGCCACTAATAGTTGAAAGATGAAGGTTTTACGAATGTTTTATACAGCAATAGCTTTTAGGATGTTATATGTATGCTTTCTCAACAAGTTTTATATGATTTATATATTTGGTAATTTGCTATTTATTTATTTATTTGTGAATATTTAAAATTCATAAGGTTTAAACTTGTAAATTTCCGAAAAAATATTAGTATTTCTATGAGAACTTTGGAGTTTATTGAGTAGGTTTTGTTTTTAATTTGCATTATACTTTTATTTTCAAAATGCATTTTTGTACTATTTCACTTTTCCTTTAAATTTGTAATTAATTAATTGTATTTTAATTTCCTTGTGTTGAAGCCTATATAAATAGGCTGTTGTGTGTTGTGTAGTATTTGTCTGAAGAAGGCTGGGTAATTTCTCGGCCGAAAGCGCTTACATTTATAAACAGTCCGTGCCTTGGCTGAGTCAGTCTGTTTTCATTTTTTTCTTTTGAGGTATAAGCTGATTCTTTGCAATAGAACAGGGGGTTTAGAGGTATCTGATTTGAAGGCATATTTTAGGACTACACAGTTAAGGCTGTTATACATAATGCAAGCAGAAAATTAAGATTCAAAGAGGAACAGGATGATGATGAAGCAGGGTGGAGTGGGGTGAATTCAAGGTGAAAGGAGATTCCGCCAAAAGAGATGGCTGTAGTTAAGGGTACAGAGAAAAGGCAATAGGGACCTGGAATTTACTGGAGGAAGCTGGCAAATGAAACAAGGTGTTAGGAACAAATAATTAGAGACAGAAAGGTAATTAAATGGGAAGAGGCCAGGAAGACATTTGGACTGCACACTAGAGATTGCCTTGCCTACCAGGACTGATATCAGAGTTCAGCGAAAGAGGAAGGGACAGTGGAATCCTAAGTGAAAGATCTGCAATGGTTGAGTTTTTAGTGGGATCTATAAAACTGCTATTAAAATGGATAATTTTTAGGGCATATAAAATACTGCACAATAACTTATAGGAATCAATCAAAGGAGGTTAGAAAATATTGGGAAGAGAGATTAGATAAGCAATTTCCAAAGAAACAATGGTAGGGTGTATGTATATCTCTCAAATATGCAACAAAGTCTAGAAGATTGAGAATTTTTGCTTGGCAGTTTTTGCATAGGTTCTTTTATACCCCAAGCAGACTTTCTCCTCAGGTAGATAGCAAATGTTGGAAGTGTAATTGGGAAGAAAGAGGTAACTGGGAACATATATTTTGTGAGTATAATTAGTTGGCAGACTTTAAAAATTCCATGCAGAGTACTCTATCAGAAATATTGGGTGAACAAATGGGTGTAACTAAGTAAATTATTTTTTGAGCTTGGATACAGGATCTGAATTGCTTAGACATAGTAATGTGTTGTAAAGTTTAATTTTGGTGGCTATCAAAAAAGCAATTACTAGAAAATGGAAATCAAAGTCTAAACCAACCCTACATGAAATAGTGAATACTGTAACAGAAATAAAAGAACAAGAAGTATGACCTTCTGAAAAGGGTAAGAGCAAATCACATAGAAAAAATGGAAATTGTGGGAAGAATGCATGCAGAAAAATGTTTTGAAGGAGGAATGAATTTTAAAAGAAGGTGGGAATTGAACATTTAAAATAAAAACAAAATAACTATATTGTATATATGATTATATGTGATGCATAATGTTTGTAAATGCAAACTTGTTAATATGGTTTGATTACTTTTATATAAATGTAAATTTGCCTATGTCACAAGATAAATTTAATAAAGGTGTTTAAAAAAGGAATAGACTATGAATTCAATGTTGTTATTAACTGTGAAAATACATAAGGTAATATCTGATGATATACAAAAAAGGTAATGTGAAATGTGCTATACTAGATGCATTATTTTTTAAAAACACACACATTGATCAGGCACATTAGAAAGGAGAAATCAATGACAGGAAAGGGGTAGTACAAAAATATGAAAATGGCTAGGAAAAGTACAACGAGAAGAATACAGAAACATAAGAAAGTATAGAAGATTGATAGAGGTGAATACTTACTTAAAATAAGCATTAATAAAATGCATATAATGTTAAAGAGGGTAAGGGATTTGAGACCAATCACGAAAATTAAATACAGTCAAATGCAGTGAGTGTTGTGTAAAAAACACATGAGAGATAGTATGGTCCACTGAAGGGGGGTGTATGAGCTTCAGATTTTAATTCTTTGATCTCCATAGATAAAGTCATAAACAAGGCAAAAAAAGAGAAATATAAAGAATAAGAGGGAGAGAAAAAACAAGAAATCAAAATAATTAATAGATAATAACACAGATATAAAACTAGGAGCACAGGAAAAAAACACTGACATAAAACTAGGAACACAGGAAAAAAACAATGTAGTTTGATTCCTGGAGAGGAGACTGATACTGCGGCTATGTGTACAGTAGTAAAGTAAACAAACACCGAGAAAAGGTGTTTGGGAGAAGCAGAGATTGAAGTAAATGGAACACTAAACAGGCAAACAAGTAAAGAGAATTATAGATAAGGATTAGGATAAGAGAGAGAGAGAAAGAAATAGGTGTAAAAAGTACACAAAAAGGGTAAATAGACAGTACATAGGATTCAAGAACAGAAATATGTAGCTTTGATGGGTGTAAAATATAAGTAAAATTTGAAAGAAAGGGGCACTGCAGGAAGGATGAGCCAGTAACTGCATAGAAATTGAAGCCAGAAAGGACAATGGAATGAAGAGGGGAAGGAAACTAGAGACAAGTATCAAGAAAAGGTGAAGGGCCAACAAAGTAAGGATGAGAAAGGTATCATAAATTAGAATGGAAAGGGCACAAAGGAAAAATTGACCCAAGAAACTTGAATGAGAGTTAGGACAATGGAAGGGCAGTAAGAAACATATAATTCTGGAAGTGAATCAAAACTGAACATATAACACATGTTTCAGACCTCTCAGTTTTGAGAGAAGCCTGAGACATGAAGTTGCAAGCACAGCCAGGGCTACAGCCCTCACCTTGGAGCTACATAAAAATGTATATAATTAAAAGGGGGGACAGAAAAGTAAGAGAAGAAAACATACATAGGATACAGTAAAAAGAAAATGAAGTGTTTGAAGGAGAACACAGATAGAAAAACAAATTAAAACACTACACAACCATACATATCATTCAAATGGTGAGAGAGAGAAAGATGAGTTGAAAGGAAGGATATAAGGAAAATTATACAATAAATGACACCATTACAAATAGGTATTTGGTTAAAATGAAAGACATGATACATTCATGGTCTGATGAATCCAGTGACAAGGGAAAGAATAATAGTGCACCTTCAGATATCCGAAACAGGTATTTTCTGTTTGGAGGAAATACGCATGATGAAAGAACAGCATAAAAAGCTGGAAAGAAGAGGAATTATCAGTTATGGTCTAGGATACTTACAAAGATGGAAGAAAGAGGGGGAACTAATATACTTAAAATAAAAGACAAAATGCAAACTGATTACATATATAGTAGGGAAGACAGATGTTTAACAATTTGGAAGGGGCAAGTAAGAGAAATAAAAATTTCCCCGGCAATATATATAATACCAGGAATGAACATTAGTATAATATGAGAAATAATTTTGAAAATACTACAAGTGCAAGAAGGTATGTTGGTTATAGCTGGAGATTAGAATAGGCTTATATGAAGTGGAGAAACAATGTCTGAAAGGAGGAAAGAAAATAGAACAGGGGTTTAAAATATTCAAAACAATGTCTCAATATGCTGGGTGTGAGAGATGATTGGTGCATTACAATGGTAAGGACAAAGAAGGAAGGATACGCTTACTTTAGTCAAAAGCAGAAAAGCTGGGCAAAGATAAATAAAATATATGTAATGAAAGAGCAGATACAGCATATAAAGAACATCAAAGTAGAACACATTTTACATTCTGACCATGCACCTGTACAAATGGAATTAGATTGTGGGTCAAGTGTAGGAAATGAGAGAAACATTGTAAATTCTCAGTACATTTTCTTTAGAATGAAAGACTCAGTATATGGCTAAGAGACACTCTCAGTAATCTAATGGATATAGAAGAAGGAGGATGTGGAATAAGATGAGATACAATAAATTGGGAGCTGCAAAAGATATGAAATGATAACATGGTATTAAGTGAGAAAAGGGAATGTTTCAAAAATTAAGGAGACTACAGCTAAGGGGGACAAATTTGATGACACATGAAAAAGCAAAAAGTCAGCAGAAATGAAGAGGAGAATTCAGAAAGATGAAGACGATAGGATTTTAAGACAAGGGGCAAGGTATAAGGAATTGCAGCAGACAATCAGTTCAATGGTAGTAAGGGCACTAACAGGCAGATTAAGCAGCAGAAGACACGAAGATCAATACTGCAGGTAAGAAGAATGGGGGACCAGAAAATTGAGCTTGAAAAACTAGAAATACTTAGGGATTATTATTGTGCACTATATACCATGGAACCGAAAGATGAGGGGAGTAAAGAAACAATAAAACAATATGCAGAAAAGATTCAGTTTGAAAAACTATGAGAAGAGGACATGATTAGATTAACTGGGGAATTCAATGAATAGGAAATTATAGAAGAGTTAAGGGCACAGAAGAAAATAAAACACTGGGACAGATGGACTACCAATAGAAATCTGGCAGATGGGAAGAGGGTAATTATAAAAAAAAATGGAAAACTACTTTTTAAGGAAGTTTGGAAATGGAGGGACTGCCCAAGATCTTGGATAAAAGGAGTAATAGCAGTCATAACAAAAGAAAGAAGAGAGCCATTGAATCCATCATCATACAGGCCAATTACAATTACAATTTTAAATCATGACTATAAAATGGCTCCCCTTTATAATCTTAAAATACTGAAATCTCGAATTTCAGTATTTCGAGACCATGAAGATGAATTTTTAAAATAGCGAAAATGCATAACTGCGAATTTGAATATCTCAAATTCACGGTTATGACTTTACGCTACGTTATGTGCGGTGTTCTGTGTGGATGGAGTCCGGTGTTGTGTGTGGATTTAGGTGGAATTTAAGGTAAGTGAGTGTTTTGTAAGGGTTTTGGGTGGGAGTTTGAGTGTATGTGAGTGTGTTTGTAAGTTATACATGTGGGTTAGGGTAGGCAGGTGAAAGTATGAGTGTGTAAGTGCTGGATGTGTTGCTGTCTGTATATGTGCCGTATGTGTGTGTGTGTGTGCGTGCGTGCGTGCGTGCGTGTGTGTGTGTGTGTGTGTGTGTGTGTGTGTGTGTGTGTGTGCGTATGAGAAACTGTAGAATGTCTGGGTGTGAGTTTACTTTCTTTTTCTGTTTGTGCGATCTCGGAGTTAGTAAATATAAGTAGGGGGATGTGGGGGCACGGCTCCTCACATGGGGGGCTGCAGGGGAGCTTGCCTCCCTGCTTATTTATAGTGTAGGTTTATGGATGTGTGGTGTTATTTTTTTATGTGTTTTTTTTTTGTTTTTGCACTGTGGGTATTGTGGGGTATGTGTGGTGTGGTGTATGCTGTGTGTTCTGGATTTCAAATTTCACGGTTTTGGGTTGTCGGTGTTTTGTGGATTCACATTTATGGTTTCGAGATACTGAAATTCGACATTTCAGTATTTCAAGATTATAAAGTGCTGTGTGTTCAGGATTTCAAATTTCACGGTTTTGGGTTGTCGGTGTTTTGTGGATTCACATTTATGGTCTCGAGATACTGAAATTCGACATTTCAGTATTTCAAGATTATAAAGTGAATCCCTATAAAACAGTTATGACAATAGTGGCCAAAAGGGTAGTGGGCATACTGAAATAATCGGTGAACACAGATCAGACTGGGTTTGTGGACAATAAGAGGTCACATGATAATATAATAAGAACACTAATGAGTATTCAAGTCATGCAAAAAAGAAAGCAGATAGTGTCTTTTTTCACATTAGATGCTGAAAAGCCTTTGACAAGGTGGAATGTAAGATTTTGTTCCAGGTGTTACAGGAGATGATATTTCTACATGAGTTCACAAAAGTACTGGTGCACATATATGGGCAAGCCATAGGGTAGGTTAAGTTGGTTTAACAACTACCCGACTCCCTGAAGATAACTAGGGGAACAAGACAAGGGCATCCCCTGTCCTCTCGTCTATTCACCTCACACTTAGAACCACTGGCAGAAAAAGTAAGAAATGAGAAAATTCAAGGATGTAAGTAGGGAGGGGGTTAAACTTAAAGACAGCATTATATGCAGATGATGTTATAGTATCCTTAGTAACACAGAAGGAGATTTAAGGTTACCAATGGAATTGTTAACGGACTTTGGGGAGATTTCAGGGTACAGGCTGAACAAAGAAAAAATGAAGGCGATAGGGATAAATTTGGGAGAGAAGAAGACAAAGAAAGTGAATGAAGGCTGGTAGGAAAAGGAAGAAATACAATACTTTGGAATGTGGCCAAAAAGTACATAGAAAGAAGCCAGAGACAGGACAGTTAAAGAGAAACCGAGTAAAATACACAGAAATCTGAAGGCACAGAACTCCTTAATTTAGATATGAAACAAAAAGGACAAGTGATGCATTGCCATGTGATATCCTACATATTATATATAGTTAATACCTTTGGACAGGATTGAGGCAGAAAGAACTGGATATGGTCATAAAATGAATGAGAAATTTGGTGTGGGGGAAAGAAAAAACAAGGGTGTGTTGGAATAAACTAATAATGGCCTAGGAACAATATGGCTTGGAAGTACCAAACACAGAAGGATATAGTATTGGTATTAAAATATCTTATATTACATGCGAGATGTAAAAGCAACAGAAGGGAACTGAAATGGGTGGAAATGTGGACAGGAAAAAATGGGTAGAAGAGAGAGAGAGAGAGAGAGAGAGAGAGAGATGTTAGAAACAATATGGACAAAAGAGCAGGAGTTAAATAACATACCTGTATCGGCAGCTGTAAAGGAGAAAGTGAATAAATTGCTTCATAAGAAGGCCCTAAGAAAATACAAGAAGGATATAATAATATAAATAGGAGCAGAGATAGGGGGAAGTAAGAAAGATACAACAGAAAAGAGATTGAGGAGAATGAAGACAGGGATTAAGTACTGGGAAGAAACAGTAGGAAAAATAAAAGGTTGCAAAGAACAGAAAATCAGGGGAAATACAAGCTCCCACATTACCTACACATATATTATGTGATGTTATGAGAGAAAGGGAGATGATCTATGTGGATTAAGTGTAAAGAGGAAGATATTCCAGAGATAATAAAGTGGATAAGTATTAATATGGAGATGGGCTACCAGAACAAGGATTAATAACAATACTATACTGTGTTATGAGGGAGACAATGAAACACAAAGCAAAGGAATAAAAGAGCAATGGCAAAGATGGTTAGACAAAACAATAATCAAGAGACAAAGGAATAAACTGAGTGACACAGTATGGCAAGTGATAAGGTAAAGGAAGTTTAGAATTTTTCCTGGAAACACATGTAGAAATATTTTTATACACCTGAAAGAATAGGTAAAAACATCTAGGAGCAAACAGGGAATGCTGGAAGTTTAAAAAACAAAAGCTGGAAAGCTGGATGCACATTTTCTGGGAGTGCACTGAACTTCAAGAATACATAACTTACAAGAGATAATAAAACAAACAAAAGGTAAAATACAGGTTTTACACAAGGGAGATGGTTTCTGGGGACAGATATACAATGGGAAAAAAGGAGGCAAAGAAGAACTAATAGAGGTTATTTTAATGCTGGGGAAAAAGATAATAACAAGTTTATGGAAGGGTGATAAAAAGCCAAAGAATAACGACTTAATAAAGTATAGGTAGAAGAAGACACACTCATGAAAGGGGGAAGAAAATGGAAGAGGAAGAGGCAAGTGTCATATAAATGAAAAAAAAAGGAATATTAAAAAAATGATTAACAATCCCATCACAAAACAAAGGAATGGGGGAAGAGGATATGTAAATACTGTATATAGTTATGAAACAGAAAACAATACAAAAAATAAAGAGAAAACAGAGAGAACATGTGGTAGTTATCTGTTGATATTAGGCTGGATTGGATTTATAAAAAGATAAGTTAAGAGAATAGACACTAGCCATCACCAGAAAACAGAATGCACTATGCATGTGGATTGAGTAAACAGTACAATGAATGATTAAATAAATGTGTTTTTTCTTAAATAAAAAAAAAGAAAAATAGAAAATAAAGAATCGTAAAATGTTGTAAATGTGGATAATGTATGGAAGAAATCATTGGCCATCAACAGGGAAAGAGTCAGCTCACACACCACAACTCTTCCACAAAGCACACATACCACAACACATACACAAAGCTTGAATTCAACACGCAGACCATCATAAGCAGAGGTACTCTCCACAAATTTACCTAAACACGGGAGACCTCCTAAGCACAAGGTTGCTACACTTGACACGGCACCCAAAACACATAACAACACCAGTGTCTCACTAACTAGGTTCTTAAGGCGCAACACACCCAAACCTAATTTTCTTGTTATTGGAGATTCTATAGTGAGACACACTGATGTCCCGCTCACCAGGCTGGATAGGGAGAAATTCACGGTCAGCTGTCTGTCCAGTGCCAGGATTTCTCAGATCACACATGCACTCAAGTCACTCAACAACAAGTACCGTTAAGACTCAATCATAGTTAATGTTGGTGTGAATGACTTGAGATGTACCTTACTGGACTATATGAAGAGAGACATGATTGAGCTCTCTGAATATGTGTCCCAGGCAGGTATGTACCTAGTCTTGAACAACATTTACCCTAACCTAAAATTATGCCACAATATAAACAAAAAGTAATTCACTTTAATAATTGGTTTAGTTTCTGGTGTCATTCAAGGGGGATTCAGTTTCTGTCAGCTTGGGATGACATGGTTGATAAACCTTGTTGCTTTGCCAGAGATGGTCTGCACCTGACACCTCTGGATTTTTGACTGCTGGCTAGGGCTCTTGATTCCCTCATAGTGCCTTTTTTAGGCAAGGTCTCTAAAACAAAACTTCCGATGTGAAAATATCCAGCACAAACAAAATAAGGGTTATGCTGCTGAACGCCAGGAGTGTAAACCAAAAGCTGCACTCTCTGGAAGCATTCCTTTCCTTGGATGATGTAGACATTTGTACACTCACAGAAACCTGGTTCAAAGCCGCAGAGAGTACCCCAGCCTTGCAAGGCTACAATGCCTTCCACACCTTCAGACCGCAGAATGAAGGTGTGAGAACCAAAGGTGGTGGAGTATCTATCTATAGTAAAGATAAATACTCCTCCAGACTGGCTAGACAAGATAACTCTATGGAGCTACTCCAAGTTCAGATTACCATAGGTAAGATCCCCCCCCCCCTTCAAGTCATTGCTAGTTACAGGTCCCCCTCCATGAACCAAGATGCTCATATGGCTTATTTGGCTTTTACTTGAATCAATCAAAATATAATTTAACACACTTGTCATGGGGGATTTTAACTATCCTGCCATCTGGGAACCCTATATGAGCCCCACCTTACTTGCACAAAAGTTCCCTGACTTTGTTATCTCAAATGCCCTGGAACAAATTGTACAAAATCCTACAAGGGGCTCAAATATACGTGATCTGTTTTTCATCAACATGACAGACCGTTGTGCTACCGTAACTCTATGGCCTTCATTAGTAAATTCTGATCATAAGTCAGTTACTTTTGAAGTAGCAATAAATCCAGAACCCATCGGAGGAGAAGTCAGATTAAACAATGTCACCAAAGCCAACTATACCCTCCTAGGGGTTGGCATAAATGATTTCCAAGCCCCAGTCCTTGCAGATGGTCCTGGCAACTATACTAAAGTATACTCTGATGCCCTGTACCAACACTTATATAAATGTATAGACTCAGCTGTGCTAGATAGGACCAAAGTAAGAGTCTCAAGAAAAAACAAGCCACCCTGGTGGACATCTTATAAAAATAAATTATACAACAAGCATAAGAAGCTGTTCTCTAAAAATGCCAAAGGGAGGTCCCAGCTCTGGAAAAGTACCCTCCTAAGCCTAAATAAACAAATAAGACAACTTATAAAATTTTCTAAGGGCAACTTTGAGAAACATTTAGCAAACACAGCTAAGGATAACTAATCATAAGGCTTTCTTCAGCTACATCCATTGCCTAAAAGGTAGGAAAAGACGTGTGCTGAACTAGTGACAAATGATATCACACACACTGATCCTGCAGAAATTGCTAACATACTAGCAGACAAGTTTGGTGAAAGTTTCTCCCCTTTATCACCTCCAAACATATCACAAACCATACCTTCAACAGCTCTTCCACCCTATATATCTAAAGAACAGGTCATTAAAGCTCTGTCCAAGGCAAAAAAACACAGCCTCTATGGATCCTGATGGCATCCCAGGCTGCATTCTAAATAAACTAAAACAGGAATTAGCAACCCTCTTAGGCATCCTATTTAACCACGACCTGAATACAGGATTTGTCCCAGATGAATGGAAAACCACAACCATTATTCCCCTCCACTAGGGCGGCTTAACAACAAATCCTAGGAGTTATAAACCCATAAGCCTGACTAGCCTTAACTGCAAGGCCATGGAACATATCATGATGGGCCTCCTAAATAAAGATATAGGTGAACTCCAAACCCTTGCTCCAACCCAGTTTGGCTTTGTAAAGGGTCGATCATGCCTGTTAAACCTAGTAGACATCTTCAAAAATGTGACCAGGGCCACAGATGAGGGCAAATTTGTACACACAGCATATCTGGACTTGGTGAAGGCCTTTGACACAATCCCTCATTCTGGCATTATTGACAAACTCAACCACCTAAATGTCAACCTGTTTGTTGTTAGGTGGGTTGCAAACTGGCTCACTAACCAAATAAATGCTATCAAAGAGGGTGAATCCACCTCAACCAGCAGACCTGTCACCATTGGGGTTCCACAAGGGGCAGTACTGGACCCCCTTTTGTTTGGTATTTACTTCTCGGAAGTTCAGGCCAAAACAAAAGGGCTGTGGTTGACCAGGTTTGTGATGACTGTAAATTTAGCACAATCGTTGACTCCTCAAATGATGTCAGTGTACTCCAAGAGAGGCTTATACAGACCAACGATTGGTACCAAAATCATTCTTATAGTTATCATATAATATTTTATATGCTCTACTATTATGCCTTTTTAACAGCAGCTTCTATTCTAGATTCTACTAAAATCTTTACCAGTGCTGGTCTTTCATTTAGGACTCCCCATTTCTTTCTCTTTGCCTATGCACTGATGTCAATTCCTGATAGGGAAAGCAATCTCCAGCCTGCAGTCTAAATAAATTCTTGGCATATTCCCATTCTGTTACCTTTCCCTCTCTAGTTATTTGCTCCCAATACCTAAGTTACTTTGCCAGTTTTCTGTAATAAATTCCAGCCCCCTCTTGCCTACTGTCTGTATCCCTAATTGCAGTCATCCGTATCGGCAGAATCTCCTTTCTCCATCCCCATGTTGGTTTAGTTATTAGGATACTTTCTGCTACTTTATGAATATAATATTCTGTATGATTATTGTTCTTCTTCTTAATGGTCTGCATCCAAAATCCCAGTCTCTCCTTGTTTCTTGAGCTTCCCCCTGTTTCATCATCATCACTTTCTGCTTTGTATTATAGGTTTCTGCTTGTGTTAAGTATAAGAGCCTTAACTGTGTAGCTCTGAAATATCCCTTCAAATTGGGTAATCCCAATCCACCCTATTCTGTTGGAAGAATCAACTCATCCCACTTGACTCTTGCCATCTTTCCCTCCCTGATGAAATCCTTCAGCTCTCCATTAATTGCTATCCACAACTTCTCCTCTGGTTCATAAGAATATGCCTGACCTGTTGTATAAGATTAAAGAGACTAAAAACAATTAACTGCTTGTATCTTACTATCCATATCCATGTTACAGAGCTTCCAATTTTTCAGTTTTTGTATTATCTTTTATTTAGCCTCTTCCCACATATCCTTAGCTGCCATAACAGAATCATTCTTAACCCACATCCCTGAATACTTCATTTTATCATGCCCCCATAAATATGGATATTGCTGATCCAGTTTGTGTGTGGGTACATACTTTACTGCTATTGCCTTTGTTTTAGCTTCATTGATTTTGTGTTTTGAAAAGATCTGAAACTGTCTCAAAATATTCCACAATACTGTAATGTCCTTTTCTCTTTTTATTAGGTATAAAATAATATCATTTGCAAAAAGAGGTAGCTTTTCCTGACTACCATACCAATTATGTCCTTGAATTTCTGGATTCCCTTTTCTTTACCAATGGTTCTAAAAAAAATGCAAATAACAAAGGGGAGGGGGACACCCTTGCCTCATTCCTCTGCTCAAACAGAAATTATCAGAGAGGAACCCATTCACTTTAATTTTTGCCTCCACTCCCTCATATATCTTCTTAATCAACCTTATATTTTATAAGGGAATGTAAACGCTTCTATTGCCCTGCACATAAAGTCCCAGCTTACTCTGTCAAATGCTTTGTCTGCATCAAGATCCAACAGCAGCAGCGGTATTTTCTTACATTCTGCTTCCCTCTGGATCATCAATGGTCCGTTAATGTCGTTGAATGTTTGCCACCTCTCCATAAAACCGCATTGATCCATATCTATTAATTTTGGCATCACTTTTGCCATTCATTTAGCCATTATAGACATAAACACTTTATAATCATGGTTTATTATTGAACTGGGCCTGTATGAAACTGGATCGGATGTATCTTTACCCTCTTTAGGTATTACAGCTACCACTACTTTCTTCCAGGATGTTGGTACTTCCCATCCTCTTAAAGTACTGTTAAACAAAACCTTCCAGATCTTTATCAGTTTTTTCCTTCCTAGCTTCCACATGTCTACAGGAATACCATTTATTCCTGGGGGCTTTCCTGTAGATTGGTTATACAGCACCATTTTTATTTCATCTCCTCCTATCCTGTTAGTATTGGAGCCTCATCTGCCTCTAACCTTGGCATATTTAATTCTTCCATAAACATTTCTATTTGTACCCTTTCTTGATTTCCATATGTCTCTGCTTTATACAGACTTTCAGAGAATTTCCAAAATATCTCTAATACTTGTACAGGATCTCTTATAATCTTATGTGTTATAGGTGCCCTAAGTTTGTGACAGCACTTTCTATTTTCTGTTGCCTGAGTCATTGTGTTAAACATTTTTGTGCTCTAGAGTTATTATCAAAAAACAGTTGCTTGACAGCAATCTTTCTGAACTCATGTATATTATTGAGGTAATCTTTTATTTTCTGTTTAGCATTCTGCAGTTGCTCGTCTTCTTCTGTGAGATTCTCCCTGTTTTTGCAATACTTTAACATTTGTCAGTCCCTCTAAATAAATCTTGCTACTTCTTAACCATATTTCTCTTTCTTTTATTTCCACCCAATTTTTAAACTCCACTTTAATGTTGTCCTGTTCCCTAGCTGTATTTTCAGAAGAAATTTCTATATTCTCTAATAGCTCCTGAATAATTTCCAATACCCATTCCTTAAATTCCTCTCTTTTCAACAGATAGGTGGGAAAGTGCCAGTGTCTCATTTTTTATTTCATTACCCTGTGTTTTTATTTTACTAATTATTGGCGCATGATCTGAAATAGTTATTGGGTGCATATCAAGACCTTCAATAAAATGAAAATGTTTTTGTGAAATGTAAACTCTGTCTGGCCTACCCCAGTTTTTGTATCTTGGGGAATAGTATGTAAATTCACTCTGAATTCCTAGTACTGAATTCACATCTTTTATGCCAAACATTTAAATACATTTCTTCAAAAATCTTCCCTCCTTTGCTATATTTTCCCTTCTGGGCCCAAGACACATTTTCAGTTTTGCTAATCAAATTCCAGTCCCCATCTGTAAGTAATATTCCCTGCTGAAAGCTGACTATTTCTCCCAGAATTTTCTTAAGCTTGGCTCTAGCATATTTAGGTGAAATCTAAATACATGCCAGTGTAATCCTCCTCCCTTGCCAGTAGCACCTTAGCATTACAAATCTTCCATTATTATCTTTTTTATCTCCTTCTATTACTATTGGAGCTCCTATTGCAATTAATGTAAGAAATGCTCTTTGCCTTAGTCCAAGGTATTCTGCTGAATAACCGTCCTTAAAACATTTCTTTATCAAATTCATATG
Organism: Protopterus annectens; assembly: GCF_019279795.1. Classification (NCBI taxonomy): domain Eukaryota; kingdom Metazoa; phylum Chordata; order Ceratodontiformes; family Protopteridae; genus Protopterus; species Protopterus annectens. Next base: position 865,222,058 of record NC_056741.1, on the reverse strand, counting down.
TTTAGTTCTTATCAAGTGTGTCTCCTGTAGCATAACTATTTGCACTCTACATTTTTAATGTAGTTCACTACTCTTTCTTTTTGTATTTATCTGTGAGACCATTGACATTTAAAGACATTACAGAAAGCATCATTGCATTAAAAAATGTTATTCCCACCTTTTATGTATAACAGCTTTTTTGTTAAATGTCTAGTTTCAGCTTTTGTGGTACATGCATACACTGGCAGGTTTATATTTTATACAGTTGTTTCTTGTCATATCCACGTGAGCCTATGTCACATCTTACAAAACTGTTTTATTTTATTGAAACCCTCAAACAAAAATAGCAAACACCACCCAATATCTTCCTAAAACTTATTAACTTAATAATAACACACAAAACAATGTACATCTTCAAATAATGAAATTGTACCCACCTAATAGGAACAAATGTTCCAAAGTGACAGTCACACTCATAGACTTGAGTTAACCTACAAGAAAGGTTATCTATGCTAAGACTCATGGTGCAGCCTGTGCTTCAACTGAATGCTGTTTGGTTTTGTCTTATGTTTATAGCTCTTGAATGCTTTCAGAGAACATAATCTCCTGGCCTTTTCTCTTTAACAGATTGTTTCCTGGAGACATGAGGACCAGATACAGAATTGCTACTAAGCATACATTTATTTGCTAGAAAACAGTCTTATAATATTCAATATTCTATTTCATTTGCTTGATTTCTCTTAAAACCTATTACTAGGTCAAGCTAAGGGTCTTAATCCAGTCATTCCCCTATGAAAGAATCAAAAAAAAGCACACTAGTTTTTCTTTTGTCATGCTCTTTTAACTAGACTTTTGTTCTTTTTTTACATTGGAGTGCCTACATTTCTTAATACTGAAAAAAGGAGAAAGAGAGAAGAAGGGAGAAAAAAAAAAGAAAAAAGAAAAAAACAGGAGCACCTGTTTATATTAGTATCCCCATTATTCTTAAAAATAACTGAGAAAACTTAACTTTATAGCATGCAGAGAAAATGATGCACTATAAAAATAGTAGCATTAAGAAAAAAATTGGTTTTACTTACAGTTTACTTTCTCCCTCCTCTTTCCCTCTCCTAAATATTTTTCTGAACATTAATGACATGAAGTAAGGTGTATGCTTTAGAGCCCCTTACAAGTTTAACAAGGTTGAAAAGAGTCCAATATCTTCAGATTTTCTTGTTCTACCATGTTTCATAAATATAATTATTGCTTTGTAATCTCACATTTGTCAATTTCCAAATTACTGGTCTTATTCTTGTTCATCTCCATCTCCCAAATTCTGTTTCTGCTTCATTTCCAACATACTCACAATTCCTCTAGTTAACTCTTCTGCTTTTTTCTGTCTCTCAAACATTTTCCATTGAAACATTGGAAAAGGTTTCACATGTACAGTCTCTCTGTGATCTTTATTACCAGAAGAGCAAGAAGCAGAATCCCCTTCTTTTTCACAGCTCACTTTTTGTTGGAAAAACTTTTGTATTTCCTCCTTAGCACGGACTTCATCAAAAAATAATTTTGTCCCTCCAGGGAAGGATATTTTGAAGATAGTTGGGTACAGTAGTTTGAATTTCATGCAGGCTTCTGGACATTCCCTGAATAGTGGAATACATTTACTCCTTTTCTGCCTGGTGTGCAATGAGTAATCATTCTCCACAAACACTCTGCTGTTTCCCACTTTTAGTACTTTTGTCTTTCTGCCGCAGTTTTGTTAGACTCAACCCCTTTTGCTGCAAGGTCTAGATTGCTTTCTCATAGCTAGGTTTGGGGCATACACACAATATGCCCTTTCAATTAACAACTCCTGCAGTGGAATACCAGTCCAGTTGCTTATTTCTGCTTTCATAAAATTAATACAGTCTGTTCCTTCCAGATTCTCTGGTACAGCAGGAAAACCTCAGGTTAGAGTAATGCTCAGTGAAATGGGCTGCAATTAACCTTGAAAAGGGGAACGTAATAACTGCATTTAATACTCCAACAGGAACGCTCACTATTGTGTTGCGATCGTGTGTAGTCTCTGATGTTTGAACCGCTTTCTCACTTATCCTAGAAAAATTGAATGCAGTAACTTTAATTAATCCTCAATAGGTACGCAGACTATTGTGTAGCGCTTGGAGTAAAATGCGATAGTTTAACTGCTACTTGTCCCTCCCTCAATACCCAGCTCCAACTACTTGGCCAAGCAAACACGGTTGCTTAATGAATAATACAATCTCTTTATACAGAGATATGCTAGCGGTACATTATACCCATGATGTTTTTTTTTTTTTTTTAACCTCCTCTACTCAGCTGTTGTTACATCCAGTGTTTTAGTTTAAGTAGAGCTTTATCACAGGTCGGTCTGCTTTATTTTAAATTCTTAAGTTAGTAGTCCATGATTTCTTATTTTACCTCTACTGCTTAATTGTTTGTATATCTAATGTTTCTATTCTATTGAGGTTTACCATTGATTTGCTCTGTACGCTATAAAGTGCTTAGTTTAAACTGGTTAGTTAGCTCATAGATATAGGAATTATCTAATCTAGCTGTTGCTCCTACACAGTAAAGATAGTTTTTTTTCTCTGTTTTTGTCTGCACTACTTCCAATTAGAACTGTGGCTGAATTTGACTGTATTCCTAGAAAAGTGATTACTGTATTTATAGTAGAGCTTTATCAAGGTTTTTGTATGCCCTATATTTATATCATCTCCTTCTCCCCTCTTTTCCCAGCTGTATCACCTCCTGACCACTACTAGGTCTGGGATCTCGCACCCTAACTAGGACTGCTGCCTCCTACCCTACTCTAGGGAACAAAGCCAAACCACTTTCGGGAGCCTTTCTCCTGGAAAGATACAAGAAAGTACGTTCTACAGTTCCTGCAATTTTTAAATAACATTTGTAAGCTTCTCTCTCAGTGTAACTGTAAAACCCAAAGCCAGGTCAGCCAGCAGCCAAACCTTGCTTCTCCCAACCAACGGACCAAACACTCCCATTAGTATCCCCAGCAACCTGCCTTACCTTTTTAAAGCTGTAAGCCCTGTGAGTAGCCACGGTTGCAGTACCTGCTGTTGCCACTAGGTGGCTCCCTTCTCCTAGGGATATTTCCCTCTGTAAACAATTTCTACCCAGTAAACTCTCTTTATCTTACCCTCTGTTAGCCCCATCGTACTCCACCGCCTCTATCTACTTTCTCTACTACTTCTAGCATTAACTCACTCCTAACTCTCACCATCAAACAAACTAATATCCCCTTGGTTTACTCACCTGTTCTATCAGCACTTCACTGATTGTTTCACCGGAATCTCTTCTTCTTTGGCTCTTCCCGCTCCGTTCGTCCTTCGGGCTCACTCCGCTCCCCTACCCTACCCCCAATTCCCACCCACCCCTAGGGGTCCTACATTTATCTCACTTGTAGGCACACCCCTTTCCAATCCACTCCAATCTGATTCCTAACATCTCAAACTAACCTACCCTCTTTGTCAAACCCACACCCACCAATTTAACAAAACTACCTCCTCCCCTATCTTAATACTACAGCTACTACTTCATAGACCTACCTTCTCCCCTACCTTCCCAGTCTACTACTACCCTACAACACACCTTCAAACTATATCTCACTTCTCTGCAAACCTCCATTCAAACCAAGATGCCCATATCAACCATCCATCCACAACTGAAAATACTTATCGCCCTTTTACTATTATCTTCTCTTGTAATTACTTACATCCTAACCTCCTATGAATACTCTCTGAATTTTTCTCTTTCACTTCCCTGAAAATACACCTCTACACCTGCAACATCCTTATCCCCAGCCTTCTTACACCCACCCTCACAACCCATCTACCTACTAGCCAAATACCATAGACTAGTACACTGCAAGTTAAAAAAAATCAAATCCAAAAAAAACATTTGACTCTCTCTATAAACTTACCCAACAAAAAATTTCATACTCCTCCACTTACTACTAGATGGAGATATTCACCCCAATCCAGGCCCACATCATAATAAAACCAAAACACAACAAATCCAAACCAAACCTTTATCTCTCTCATTCTCTAAACCCTCCAACTCACTTTCCATTGCCCATCTCAATATACGTAGTATTTGTAATAAAATTAGTCAACTCCATGCCCTTTTAGAAACCCAGCAAACTGATATTTTATGCCTAACGGAAATTTGGCTGAAGCCTTCAATTAAAGACATTGAAATTACCCCGCCTGGTTATAACATTATTAGACTAGATCACACTACCAGAAAGGGAGGAGGGGTAGCAATTCTGTATAAAACAAAACTCCAAGTTATTCCTTTAGACCTGACTCTTACTCAAGATGATAATGCTGAATTAATTAGCTCTAAACTTCGACTCAATACTACTAAATCCATAAACCTCATTTGTGCATATCTCCCTCCTGGAAATAATATCAACACCCTTGAACATATCCTTAACCAACTCTCTACCAAACTCCCTCAGGAAACACTAGTCTTAAGAGACTTTAACATAGATTGGCATTCCTGTAACAGTGCTAACCCCACGTCCCATATCAACCTTTATGGCTTTAAACAACTCATAAATAGTCCCACCAGAACCAATACAACAAACAATACGGAAACCACCTTAGACTGGATTCTTACTAATACTCCCTTGCAAACCTACCAATCAGGCACCCTTCCTGATGACCTTAGTGATCACTCTCTAACCTATATCATTATTTACAAAACTAACCTAACCTTACCTACCACTTTCAGAACTCTACACTCAAAAAAACAATTTAACCCTGTTCAGTTTCAAGCTGAACTTTCACAATGTAATTGGACCCCACTAAAACATCTCCCACTGAATGAAGCAGTGGAATACTTCAATTCATCATTCCTATCTATCCTAGATCAACACACCCCAAGTTGTACCATTAGAACCAAAACTAAAACAGCGCCCTGGCTAACCAAGAATACTAAGCAAAATATCATCCTCAGAAACAAATCTTGGGATAAATGGCGATCTACTAAAAAACAAACTGACCACCAAAACTTTAGAGAGCTTAGAAACAGCACCAAAAAAGCCATTCTGACAGATAAAAAGAACTATTACTTTCAACTACAGAAAACCACCAAAAAGGAACCTAAAAAAATTTGGAACAGTATTAATAATCTTCTAACCCCAGGCCAAGCAATTACACCCAACCCTCAAGATTCTGACCCTGACAATCTCACACAAATAGCCAATGACTTTAATTCTTTCTTCACCAGTTCCATACAAACTCTCGCAAACCACCTGTCTCCTGACACTTCTAAACTACTCCCACCTTCTTTAAAAACCATTCTTCCTCCCCTTCACCTACAACCTGTATCTACCTCCTATATCCAATCTCTAATCCAAAAACTTAAACCTACCACCCCAACTGCAGACAAGCTTCCTGCAGAATTCCTGCAAATAGCAGCAAAAGCCATTGCTTACCCAATCTCTATCCTAATAAATAGATCTATAAAAGAAGGTATTTTCCCTGTGATCTGGAAGATATCCCACATCATTCCCCTACGCAAAGGAGGCAAGTCTAATGACTTCTCAAACTTTCGTCCCATAGCACTTCTATCTCCCTTAGCCAACATTATGGAAAAATGTATCCACAAACAACTACTTAACCATCTCCTCCATAATAATCTACTTGCTAACACTCAACATGGATTTAGACCTTCCCACAGTACTACCACAGCATTACTCTCCTTTACCAACACCATCAACTATAACCGTAACAATAATAAACTTACATCTTCTCTATTCATAGACCTATCAAAAGCCTTTGACATGGTTAATCATAAACTTCTTCTGCACCTACTAAAATCTCTTGCACTGCATCCCTCTTCCTTAACTTGGTTTACTTCTTATCTAGAAAACCGTCACCAGGCAGTACTCTGGAAAAATTCGCTATCTGCTCTCCTTCCTATCTCTTTAGGAGTACCTCAAGGGTCTATCCTAGGCCCACTTCTATTTTCTATCTTTATTAATGACCTCCAATCAGCTATCCCTAACACTACCTGCATACAATATGCAGATGATTCCACTATAATTTGCACTGCTTCCTCTCAAACTGAACTCCAATCTCTTACACAAAAAGCCTTTTCAACTGTTGAACAGTGGTTCTCTGACCACTGTCTACTCCTTAACCCTAAGAAAACCAAATTGTTACTATTTTCACCTACCCGTAAATCTACTTCTATAAACTTCTCTATTACTTCCACTGATAACACTCAAATTACTCCTGATTCTTCAACAAAACTTCTAGGTGTTACTATTGACAATAATCTTAACTATGATTGTCACATTAACAACACAATAAAAGTAGTTAATAAAAAGATTGGATCCCTGTACAGAATCAAACCCTTCCTTACACCTGAAGCCCGGACCACCTTAGCCCAAACACACCTTATCTCTACCCTTCTATATGCTTCCCCTATTTTCACTAATCTCTCTAAAAGTAACCTTAAGAAACTTACTACATCTTACCATAATATTGCTCGATTTGCCACAGGATCTCACTTTAGAACTCACCACTGTCTAAACTTAAAAGAACTAGACTGGCTTGAACTTCCAAACAAGCTCATTTATCAACAACTCTTAATAGCTCACACAATTCTATATCAACCATCTAAAACACCAGTTCTCAGTAATCTCTTGACTCCCTACAACAACCTGAAACAACTACGTTCTTCAGACAAACTACTAGTTAATAGTACCCAAACTATTAATTCTGCAGGTAATTCCCTTTTTTCCAACTCAGTTGGCAAAATATGGAACAACCTTCCATCAAATATCTCCTCTTTGGCCACTCTTCCACTCTTTAAAAAACAACTGCAAATACATCTTAATAAAATCTGGCTTTGCTCTTGTACCAACCCTGACTAACCTGCCTTCCTCATTTACTCTACCACAGTTCTTCCTTCACTGCTAAGATATCCTGACTGACTTCCTCTGACATAATATCTTTCTAGATATTACTGATCTCATATATGTTGTATTAAAAAAAAAAAAAAAAAAAAAAATTTATACTGTCTACCATTTTTTCAAAACAATGTATTGATACACTTTATGTTTAGATACTATCAAATTTCGTATTGAAAGTCGTTAACCATTTACTTGAATATTTTTCTTGTTATGGATATTTTTTACTCTTAGATGTGTACTATCTATACTAAAATCTTCTTATCCTTTATGCTTACTGCTTTTGTTTTATGTATATTTGTATTCTCTAATCTTGTTTTATCCAATGGAGCTTTTCTCCCCGGGCCTCCACTGAAAATGAACATATATCCAGCTGGGCTAGCCCGGTCAACAAATGTAAAATAAAATAAAATAAATAAATAAATAATGGTGCTCTGTACTCTAATTCTATTATTTTTGAAACATCTCTTCCAGATCAGTTTCATATTCAGCCAGACTCTTCTTCATTTTGACCTTTAATTTTTGTAGCTTTATCACCTCAATTGAATATCTGTTTAAAGCTTCTTCCATTTTTACCATCCTTTTGTTGTTTGAGTTGATAAACTCCATCAGTGTTTTGTTTATTTTAATCAGGTCAGTGTGCAGTTGTCTTATACTTTCCTCTAGGTTACTGGAAATCATGTCTGGAGCTTGCACTCACTGCTTTTTGCTGAACAGCTGCAGTAATTTTCCCAGTCAATGTTTTTTCCTCAATAATTTTGTAACTGATTTTCTTTCAGGTCCTCTGTATTTCTTTTTTCCTGGCATCCATGCAGTGCACTTACTAGCCAGTTAATGAAATTTACCCAGAAATATAGATCCAGTGACTTTCTCTGCTAAGTATTTGTTTTCACACTGGGAGAGTACCATACCAATTATGTCCTTGAATTTCTGGATTCCCTTTTCTTTACCAATGGTTCTAAATATAATGCAAATAACAAAGGGGAGGGGGACACCCTTGCCTCATTCCTCTGCTCAAACAGAAATTATCAGAGAGGAACCCACTCACTTTAATTTTTGCCTCCAATCCCTCGTATATCTTCTTAATCAACCTTATATTTTATAAGGGAATGTAAATGCTTCTATTGCCGTGCACATAAAGTCCCAGCTTACTCTGTCAAATGCTTTGTCTGCATCAAGATCCAACAGCAGCAGTGGTATTTTCTTACATTCTGCTTCCCTCTGGATCATCAATGGTCCGTTAATGTCGTTGAATGTTTGCCTCCCCTCCACAAAACCACATTGATCCATATCTATTAATTTTGGCATCACTTTTGCCATTCATTTAGCCATTATAGACATAAACACTTTATAATCATGGTTTATTATTGAACAGGGCCTGTATGAAACTGGATCGGATGTATCTTTACCCTCTTTAGGTATTACAGCTACCACTACTTTCTTCCAGGATGTTGGTACTTCCCATCCTCTTAAAGTACTGTTAAACAAAACCTTCCAGATCTTTATCAGTTTTTTCCCTCCTAGCTTCCACATGTCTACAGGAATACCATTTATTCCTGGGGGCTTTCCTGTAGATTGGTTATACAGCACCATTTTTATTTCATCTCCTCCTATCCTGTTAGTAGTGGAGCCTCATCTACCTCTAACCTTGGCATATTTAATTCTTCCATAAACATTTCTATTTGTACCCTTTCTTGATTTCCATATGTCTCTGCTTTATACAGACTTTCAGAGAATTTACAAAATATCTCTAATACTTGTACAGGATCTCTTGTAATCTTATGTGTTATAGGTGCCCTAAGTTTGGCGACAGCACTTTCTATTTTCTGTTGCCTGAGTCGTTGTGTTAAATATTTTTGTGCTCTAGAGTTATTATCAAAAAACAGTTGCTTGACAGCAATCTTTCTAAACTCATGTATATTATCGAGGTAATCTTTTATTTTCTGTTTAGCATTCTGCAGTTGCTCGTCTTCTTCTGTGAGATTCTCCCTGCTTTTGCAATACTTTAACATTTGTCAGTCCCTCTAAATAAATCTTGCTACTTCTTAACCATATTTCTCTTTCTTTTATTTCCACCCAATTTTTAAACTCCACTTTAATTTTGTCCTGTTCCCTAGCTGTATTTTCAGAAGAAATTTCTATATTCTCTAATAGCTCCTGAATAATTTCCAATACCCATTCCTTAAATTCCTCTCTTTTCAACGGATAGGTGGGAAAGTGCCAGTGTCTCATTTTTTTATTTCATTACCCTGTGTTTTTATTTTACTAATTATTGGCGCATGATCTGAAATAGTTATTGGGTGCATATCAAGACCTTCAATAAAATGAAAATGTTTCTGTGAAATGTAAACTCTGTCTAGCCTACCCCAGTTTTTGTATCTTGGGGAAAAGTATGTAAATTCACTCTGAATTCCTAGTACTGAATTCACATCTTTTATGCCAAACATTTAAATACATTTCTTCAAAAATCTTCCCTCCTTTGCTATATTTTCCCTTCTGGGCCCAAGATACATTTTCAGTTTTGCTAATCAAATTCCAGTCCCCATCTGTAAGTAATATTCCCTGCTGAAAGCTGACTATTTCTCCCAGAATTTTCTTAAGCTTGGCTCTAGCATATTTAGGTGAAATCTAAATACATGCCAGTGTAATCCTCCTCTCTTGCCAGTAGCACCTTAGCATTACAAATCTTCCATTATTATCTTTTTTATCTTCTTCTATTACTATTGGAGCTCCTATTGCAGTTAATGTAAGAAGTGCTCTTTGACTTAGTCCAAGGTATTCTGCTGAATAACCGTCCTTAAAACATTTCTTTATCAAATTCACGTTTAGTTCTTATCAAGTGTGTCTCCTGTAGCATAACTATTTGCACTCTACATTTTTAATGTAGTTCACTACTCTTTATTTTTGTATTTATCTGTGAGACCATTGACATTTAAAGACATTACAGAAAGCATCATTGCATTACAAAATGTTATTCCTACCTTTTATGTATAACAGCTTTTTTGTTAAATGTCTAGTTTCAGCTTTTGTGGTGCATGCATACACTGGCAGGTTTATATTTTATACAGTTGTTTCTTGTCATATCCATATGAGCCTATGTCACATCTTACAAAACTGTTTTATTTTATTGAAACCCTCAAACAAAAATAGCAAACACCACCCAATATCTTCCTAAAACCTATTAACTTAATAATAACACACAAAACAATGTACATCTTCAAATAATGAAATTGTACCCACCTAATAGGAACAAATGTTCCAAAGTGACAGTCACACTCATAGACTTGAGTTAACCTACAAGAAAGGTTATCTATGCTAAGACTCATGGTGCAGCCTGTGCTTCAACTGAATGCTGTTTGGTTTTGTCTTATGTTTATAGCTCTTGAATGCTTTCAGAGAACATTATCTCCTAGCCTTTTCTCTTTATCAGATTGTTTCCTGGAGACATGAGGACCAGATACAGAATTGCTACTAAGCATACATTTATTTGCTAGAAAACAGTCTTATAATATTCAATATTCTTTTTCATTTGCTTGATTTCTTTTAAAACCTATTACTAGGTCAAGCTAAGGGTCTTAATCCAGTCATTCCCCTATGAAAGAATCAAGAAAAAGCACACTAGTTTTTCTTTTGTCATGCTCTTTTAGCTAGACTTTTGTTCTTTTTTTACATTGGGGTGCCTACATTTCTTAATACTGAAAAAAGGAGAAAGAGAGAAGAAGGGAGAAAGAAAAAGAAAAAAGAAAAAAACAGGAGCACCTGTTTATATTAGTATCCCCATTATTCTTAAAAATAACTGAGAAAACTTAACTTTATAGCATGCAGAGAAAATGATGCATTATAAAAATAGTAGCATTAAGAAAAAAATTGGTTTTACTTACAGTTTACTTTCTCGCTTCTCTTTCGCTCTCCTTCTGAACATTAATGACATGAAGTCAGGTGTATGCTTTAGAGCCCCTTACAAGTTAAACAAGGTCGAAAAGAGTCCAATATCTTCAGATTTTCTTGTTCTACCATGTTTCATAAATATAATTATTGCTTTGTAATCTCACATTTGTCAATTTCCAAATTACTGGTCTTATTCTTGTTCATCTCCATCTCCCAAATTCTGTTTCTGCTTCATTTCCAACATACTCACAATTCCTCTAGTCAACTCTTGTGCTTTTTTCCTTCTCTCAAGCATTTTCCATTGAAACATTGGAAAGGGTTTCACTGGCAGAGTCTGTCTGTGGTCTTTATTACCAGAAGAGCAAGAAGCAGAATCTCCCTCTGTTTCACAGCTCACTTTTTGTTGGATAAACTTTTGTATTTCCTCCTTAGCACGGACTTCATCAAAAAACAATTTTGTCCCTCCAGGGAAGGATATTTTGAAGATAGTTGGGTACAGTAGTTTGAATTTCATGCAGGCTTCTGGACATTCCCTGAATAGTGGAATACATTTACTCCTTTTCTGCCTGGTGTGCAATGAGTAATCATTCTCCACAAACACTCTGCTGTTTCCCACTTTTAGTACTTTTGTCTTTCTGCCGCAGTTTTGTTAGACTCAACCCCTTTTGCTGCAAGGTCTAGATTGCTTTCTCATAGCTAGGTTTGGGGCATACACACAATATGCCCTTTCAATTAACAACTCCTGCAGTGGAATACCAGTCCAGTTGCTTATTTCTGCTTTCATAAAATTAATACAGTCTGTTCCTTCCAGATTCTCTGGTACAGCAGGAAAACCTCAGGTTTTCCCTTTGTGCTCTGTACTCTAATTCTATTATTTTTGAAACATTTCTTCCAGATCAGTTTCATATTCAGCCAGACTCTTCTTCATTTTGACCTTTAATTTTTGTAGCTTTATCACCTCAATTGAATATCTGTTTAAAGCTTCTTCCATTTTTACCATCCTTTTGTTGTTTGAGTTGATAAACTCCATCAGTGTTTTGTTTATTTTAATCAGGTCAGTGTGCACTTGTCTTATACTTTCCTCTAGGTTACTGGAAGTCATGTCTGGAGCTTGCACTCACTACTTTTTGCTGAACAGCTGCAGTAATTTTCCCAGTCAGTGTTTTTTCCTCAATAATTTTGTAACTGATTTTCTTTCAGGTCCTCTGTATTTCTTTTTTCCTGGCATCCATGCAGTGCACTTACTAGCCAGTTAATGAAATTTACCCAGAAATATAGATCCAGTGACTTTCTCTGCTAAGTATTTGTTTTCACACTGGGAGAGCTAGAATTAAGGTGTTACTCAATGTGCAGCCATCTTGGAAGTCCCTAGAATATACCCTATTATACTCACGAACAGGCTAGACATGCCAGCATAACAGCCACAGTATATAAATTATGTATACATCTCACCTCTGGCACTGTGTTTATTAGTATTATTTCTGCATGTAATGTATGTTCTTGCAAATATACAACAACAGCAGCAGTATACTCTGTTGTTAACATCCGCTGTTGTAGTTAACAGCTGTTTAATTTCACAGTAGTACATTCTGAAGTATTGTAGCTATGAAGGTTTTTTTCCAAGTCATCCCTGAAAATGGGTGTCCTGCTCAGAAGGCCTTAAGCTAATTACCACAGTAAAAAAAGATATATACATACTACTTCAGTAGATGCCACAAGGTTACCCACAATATCAATATGCACCTTTTTGGTCCACTTAAGTTATACCAGACTGAGTACTTTAATAGCCATTTGGTTAAATAAACTATTAGCAGCTTTATTGGGTTAGTTTAGCTTAAGCTGAATGAGTTCCCTGTTGGCTAACCTGAATCCTGTAGTATAACTGTCTAATAATCATCCTTTATGAAACATCCCTAGTCAGACACCATGAACTGCAAAACTGTAACAGACTTTTTCTGTTAACCAGGCTATTATTCTTGTTTAATTTTTTCTGATGTATTTATTTGAAAAGTTACTGCTGATTAAGTATGGCCTTCTTAATGTTTGTCACTCTAAATCATATATGTATCAATGATATTAATTTGCAGTATATGTTATTGGTTGGAAAACACTATAGAACAGCACTTGTTTTCAGAAAATGAGCTCCAATTGTAAGCCAGTAAACAGATGCTCAAACCGTGTTTGACAAAGGTTGTTTTGGGTGGCATGAGTGGTAAAAGCTAGCATTTATAAATTAACTAGGGACTTTGCATGAAAAACGTACAACTAATAAAATAATGAAAAAGCAACAGAACACATACGCAAGTGTACATCAATTCTTAAATTGTTCCAAGTCAAATAAGCAAGGGTGGGGCACCTTGTGTATCTTGTTGATAGCATCCTTGGCATCTTCTGGGAGCTGATTAGAAATGTTTCTAAAGAGTCAGATAAAAAGCTGAAGAAATGAAAATGATTCCGCAGATAATGATGCCGAAATATTGCCTTAACTGCTTAACTCTTTGAAGCAAAATGGCTATAAATTGGATACAAACCATAGAAAATACACAAAAAGAAGCTATACCTGCAAGATACATTTACACATTGATATGCACACATATAGAAAGCGAGTACACACACACACACACACACACACACACACACACACACACACACACACACACACACACACACACACATACAGTCTGTTGCCTACTTTACTTGCATTTTACCATAACAATCCTAAGAAAAGAGCAATTTACTAATAATGAAGCATTATGCTTTTAGTGATCTTCTAACAGCTGTAATATTTTAATTACAACTCTAGCCTTGTTAAGTTGTCTGAGGTGGTAAAACTTGTTAATCGGTTACATTTAGGTTCTAAGCAGCCACATGCAAACAACAATATGGTCAATATATCACTTGCTATTGACACAGAAACTGACAAAAGGTATGAAGAATCAAAGAGTCTACCAAATGCAGAGATTAGGTACAGCTGATAATACAGGAAAACAAGTGACACATAGGGGTATACAGGCTTTTTCAAAAGGACTACAACAGATAAAATCATGAGCAACAGTTAAAAGAGAATGAGTAATGTTTAACATACGTTGCCTATCTAAGTAAGATGCTGCTTGGCATGACAGTCAGACAAATCACATACTGCATGTTGGTGCCTTTCGCTGTAGTTCTTGTGATTGACAAAGGTTCCATGTCAGTATATCAAAAGCCAGTCAGTGAAAAAAATGGAGTTGGTCAAAAGAAAGATGAACAACTTGCTTTCTGTTTTTTTTAATTTGGGGGGGGGGGGAACAAGTTACTGTACCTTCATGCATGGGGCTTTGTTTCCTGCAACTACAAATTTAATATAACCATTCTGCATAGTCACTCCATCTTGGTGAGAAGGGTGAATGCTGGACATAGCAATCTCATTTGATGAAGCTGTGTTTCAGTCAAGTGTTATTTTATTCATGCACTTGAACATTGCACAAAAAGTAGGATACTTTGGCAAACAGGAAACATTATCAGTTACAATGAGATTAGGGTGCTTAATTCATGTGTACTGAATATCTTGTTGTTTTTTTATGGTCTAGAAGAAGGATGCTTGATTTCAGTAAGAACTGGCTGGGTACACAAGACAAGTAATCAGAAAAGTCTGCAACAGTAATCAACTTGGAAGGATCAAAACACAGATCAAATTTTGCAGGTAAAACAGAGCTGCAGAACCCTTTCTCCTGTGACTGGAACAGGAGAGTAGCTTAAACAGCAATAACCACATTTAATTTTTTTAAATCAATTAATTAAGCCATCGCCATACTGTTGATAGGTGAACTAGTAATCATTCAGATTGCCAGTGCATGTGTGCTTGTGCTCTTTGGTGGGCTGACATCCTATCCAACACTGCTTGTAATCATTATATCAAGTTTTGCTGGGATAGTATCTGTCTCTCCTGCAATGCAAAACAAGGCTAAAGTGGGCCTTAGAAAATGAATGAATGCTTAAGGCATACTTAAATTAAAATAAATATTTTAAAAGACATGTCCAGCATAAATTTCTGGAGATACTTAAAATGTTACAACTTTTTAACAAAGATGTAAGTCCTATTATGTAAGTGTTATTGAGTTATTCAAAATGTAAGTAAATTATTTTTTTCAATGGTTTCACCCTGCACAATACCTCATCCCACAGTCTCAAAGATTATTTTCTGTTATATATGGCTTGGCAGTGTAAACACTGGGTTTAGATGATTTCTTCACATTGACTAATGGTGCTGTGATAACCCAACCCCTTGTAAAAATGAAAAAAAGCAGTTCCATGATGATGCTATAAGATATGGTGACACACTTGCAGAGGGAGAGAGTGAGACTGAGAGATATAGAGTGCAATGGCTAAAAAATAGCCACCAGTTCTTTGTGTGCAAGACATTAATGGTGGTCAAGTCGGCAGTAAAAATAATATATATAGGGTGCATGGAAAAACGGTATAGCAAAGTGGATAACATACTGAGCAGTGCAGATGTCTAATGTACTCAGTAGACATGTAATAGTTCTCACAATCTCTTGTTTATTATGTGTCTCTGAGGACTTTGTTTAACCTATTAATGCTCTCAAACTGTCAGAACAACTATCATTTTGGGAATGGGCATCACCCACTTTTATCATTAGGAAAAATAAAATTTAAATAAAAAATGAAGTGCTTGGCAAATTGTACTCATTTTGTCTACAACTTGGCTTATTTAAGATTGTGAGGTGAGGGGTTGTGGAGTGGGGAGTCACTGAAAACAATTACATTTTTTCCCGTTGTGAATAAGTCTTTGGGAGCCTGACTACTATGAAGAGAATATTAGAAATCTGCATTCTTCTCTTGTCTCACAACACAAATCCTTCTGGCTTTTATCTCGTTTGCTGCCAAGGTGAAAGTAAGGTATAAGTTAACACATGTAGTTTGGTCATTATCGCATCTGTTATTAACACTGATTGTGGTGTAATATTCATGTCCCTGTGAAGTACTCACACTATTCAACATAGTTTTCTAGATTGGGATTGTTGCTGACACTTCCAGTTTGCCAATTTTCCTGCTTACTGGTTCATATGTTCCCTAACCAAATGCATCCACACAATGCCCTGACTGTCCATAATATCACATCATTCTGTACGTCTCCAGTTGTTGCAAGTCTGCTATGTGATGTTGAAGGACATTAACTGTCTTTGACTTAGTGAAATTTCCTTACCATATTTAATTATTCACAATCTCATGAAGACTTCGCTGGAAAATGTTCTGTGGTCTGCAAAACTGTCCTGAGTGTTGCAGACACCATACTATCCTGTACCATTACACATTCTTTCTTTCATGTGTCTCAGGCATACATCTTTCAGCTAGTCTACACTGCACCATTACCTTTGGCAATGTATACCAATAGTCTCATCACTATGTCCATGAAACAATATTTCTAATAATTATACACTTGTGAGTTTCATGACTCCATAGAGCCATGAATGTGAAAATTCATTCCAAAATGGGGCAAGCAAAAAAGGGGACATTCACCTTCCCTTAAATGCAACAGTCTTGGAGTTGAATACATAAAGGGTACAGTGGATAAAGCCTACTGCAATGAAGGAACCTTGCCATATGAAAAATCAAGAATTAGAATTCTGTTCATGTTGTTTTTTTAATGAAACAAAAGATAAAATAATGTAATTTGCAGCAAAATAACATTTTCATAAGTTCATCTTAAATTGTCACTTTTCCACCTGTCATTCCTGTACTGTTCTTCCCATCCACTTTCCTCTTCCTCCATCAAAGTGCTTACTTCTGTTCACTCTTCTCCTTCTCACCTAAAAATACATTTTAAACTTTCTAAGTTTCTTCTTATGCTGAAACTAGTCCATGTGCTTCATCATTTTAGTGATTCCATTGTACATTTTCAGTATAATCGCCCTTCATTTTATGGCCACCAGAACTGGAAATGTTATCCTAGCTGTAGGCTTACTGATTGCCTGTATATTGAAAGTATGATGTCAGCATTAGAGGACTCTATTCTCCTAGGTATGCCTCCTTTTTTACCCGTTTTTGACATTTGTCACTGCCATATCACATTATACACATTATATCACATCATGCAGGCTAGATCCTGTTTCTTCTCCTTCACTATCTGCACTAAAGTCCAGTTAGTTATGTTTTCACTAGATTATTTCAGTTAAACTGTACAAGCCAATATACTTTTCAACTAATTCCATGACTTAATCTGATCAAATGCACTAAACAAAACTAAGTCAAAGTAGATAAAATGATGGCACTCTAAGTCTGACTAGATTTTCTTAAGACAGCTTCATTCTAACTACCATTGCTCACTTCTAGTTGGTTAGTTTACTCTTCACCTCACCAAGGGGGTATCTTCTACTGTATAATTTACTAACCAGCCTCATGTGAGGTGATGTCAAAAAGCTTTCTGAGGTCTGGCTGTGTCACATCCATATTGTTGCACTTGTCTGGCTCAACAGTGACACAGTCAAAAAGTTCCTGCTGTGAGGAGCCATGTTTGCCAGCTGTGGAAGATTCAGCATTCGGGAGCTCCTATAGCCTTCTCTAAGAAGGCTTTTCCTTAATCTTTCTTTAAAGGATGAGTGAGAGTAGCAAGCCTGTATGTTCACGGCTTTTTGTAAGACTGACAGTTTTGCAATGTAAACAGCATCACTGATGTGCAGTCTTGTGAAAGCATTGTGGCTTCTATGAAGAGAGACTATAATAGTTCTGCCCATGTGTTATGGCACTGCGACTAACAGTAATAATAAAAATAAAAACAGTGTCTACATTTTTCATCAGTAAAGCTGCAAAATAGCAGTTTAATTCATTTTTTAATTCTGTTTGATGTAAGGCAGGGAAGCACCACATTCTTTCTCTCCATTTCAGGAAAAAAATAAAAAAAGTGGCTTCTTGAGATTGCTGTTAGAAAGCTCTTAAGATTTCTTGTTTTTTTCCAAGCATTTTTCTCTCTGAGAAGATGGTATGCATTATAGGGCAGACTGATATTGTTCTGGACTCACTTGATTGCACTCTGAATTAGCCCTTTTGATTAAATGCCTTCTGTTTATATACTGATCCCATCAACTTGATTGACTACTGATTTTATCGGCAGCTTTCCTGGAAATTCTGTTTTGTAAACAGGAAAGCATATTGACAATGGTGTAAAACTGCCAGAATGCCAGTGTTTCAGAATATGCCATTTTCCAAATATTCTGCTTCAGTAGATCGAAATGTCAGATAACTGAAATTCAAATTCACGAGACGAGAAGATCATAATTTCGTAACAACAAAATTTTACCATGTTGAAACTTGTAAGAATGAAGCACCTAGTGTGCACATTCGACAACACTCAGAGTTTGTGAATGGAGATCATGGAGCACAGAGAAAAAAAGCTGCTCCAATTAAACACTTGATTTAAAGTAAAAATGGGCATTTTTAATTTTTCAAATGGAGATTGCGGTGCAGTGAAGATCAGGAAATTTACCCTGTTCTCCACTGTATTGCAATCTTGCAGTTGGTAAATATAATTTGCCAGGGGTGTATGAGGGGCACAGCCCATCACATGGGGGCTGCAGGGGGGGGCTTGCCTCCTCTGCAAAAACATTGAAAATGGTACACTTCATCTTTCTGAAATTGTGATCTTCTTGTCTCATGAATGTGAATTTTGGTTATCTGACATTTCAATCTGTTGAAGTAAATTCATATATATATATATATATATATATATATATATATATATATATATATATACATATATATATATATATATATATATATATATATATATTGCTTATGTGCACCAGGGTTATTTGTTCTAACATGCTCATAACATTGGTGATATATGCCATTTGATGTGTTGTGGTCAATTTTATATGAGTTGATCTATGGTATAGTAGATCAACTTAACATAAACTTATATATATATATATATATATATATATATATATATATATATATATATGTATGTATGTACTATGTATGTGTATATATGGATTCACTTTAGAAGACTGAAAGCACATAACACTAAAATTCTAAACATTGAGACCAAAATCTTGAAAATTCAAAAAACTGAATCTCATAACATTGAAAATACACAGGAAACCAACATTTAATATATGCCAGCACAACTATATACAGAAACAATTAAAAAACAAACCATATTACACTTCTCCAACTATAAGCAGAGGAACAAGCCCCCTTGCACCCCCCATGTGGGGGGCTGTGTGCCCAAACCCCCTGCTACTTAAATATATAAATTCCAAGATAACACTACACAGAACAAAATGGCAAACATACTATTCTGCGCGTCATGACTGCATGTTTAAATTATAAAAAAACTGTCCTCAACCTTCTCTTAGAAACACTTCTTCACTGTTAAAACATTACACATTACTATATACCTCTCTGCGATACTTACCGGGGTTTAATAGGTAACCTCAGTCATATTCCCTTCTTACTTGTCATACTACAACATAACACATCTTAGTGTAGTGTAGTGTGATCTCAGAGTTGATATATTTAAGTAGAAGGGGGTGTGGGGGGTCCAGGGGGCTTGCCCTCTGCTTATATTTGAAGAGGTGTAATAAGGTTTGTTTTTTATTTGTTTCAGTATGTAGTTGTGCTGGAATATAGTACACGTTGCTTTCCTATGTTTTTTCAATGTTATGGAATGTTATGGGAAGTTTTGAGTCTTCAGTGTTTTGAATTTTCAAGATTTTTGGTCTCAATGTTTTGAATTTCAATGTTATGGGCTTTCAGTCTTCTAAAGAGAATCTGTATATATGTATGTATATATATATATATATATATATATATATATATATATATATATAGATATATATGTATATCTATATCTATCTATATATCTATGTCTATATATATATAATATATATATATATATATATATATATATATATATATATATATATATATATATTTATACACACACACACACACACACACACACATATATATATATATATATATATATATATATATATGGGTCTACTTTAAAACACTGACATGCAAAACACCGACAACGAGAACACTGAGACCGGAAGATCGACAACTGAGATGACCAACTGTTTAAAAGCATGAAACTTCACATGCCCGACAAACCACAATCCCGACAATCAACAAAACAAAACAAATACCTTTTCCGAAAAACACACACACAACACAAGCGCAAAAAAACCTTACAAACCTACAATAAACCTTACATACACAACTATCTATGTACTAACCTTAACCCAAACCCTAACCCTAAGGTCCGTCACTATCGCACACTCACCTAACCCGCACCCTAACCCTAACTCACTTAACCCGCCCCTACCCCTAAACTTTGTCACTATCGCACACTTACCTATCCTGCACCTTAACCCTGACTCACTTAACCCACCCCTAACCCTAAAGTCTTTCACTATCGCACACTTACCTTAACATGTCGGTGTTCTCAGTGTCAGGCTTTTAAACTATCGGTCATCTCAGTTGTTGATCTTCTGGTCTCGGTGTTCTCGTTGTTGGTGTTTTGCGTGTTGGCATTTCCAAGTAGACCCATAGATATATATATATATATATATATATATATATATATATATATATATATATGTGTGTGTGTGTGTGTGTGTGCGTGTGTGTGTCTCTCTCTCTCTCTCTCTATATATATATATATATATATATATATATATATGTATATATATATATATATATATATATATGTATGTGTGTGTGTGTGTGTGTGTGTGTGTGAGTGTGTGTGTGTGTGTATTGTAACATAGCATGATGCCTGCCATTAGTATAAGGTTAAATTTGTCATTTGACATGCATAATTTAGTGTAACAATGTGTATTTGTTGGAAGAGTTACCTGTTTGGATTCCTCAAATGTAACAATGTAATTGAGAGTGCAGGAAAACATGGCCCCATACAGGGGAAATGCCAAGAATAAGGATGAAAATGGCTGCAGGTATGAAACTGTATCTATATAAGGTGAAGGCTGGGGTAAAGACTCAGAACGTTGCTTGGGAAAAAGATCCAGGAGTCTCTGGAGTATACCTGTGTATCTCGAGTGTTCCTGTGTGAAGGAGAGATGAAACTGGACCACAGCATCAACTTTGAGATGGGGGTCAGCATGGAGAAACAGTTATGAGAGTGTAAGTCCTGATAACAGGAACCCTATGCACAGATTTGAAACAAAGTTTGCTTGTGAGAGATATTATGCTTTGTTTTATAACCTTGCCAGTACCAAAGTTCTGTTTATGAGAGATGCTATGCTTTGTTTTATAAACTTGCCAGGATCAAAGTTTTTTTTTTTTTTTTATTGAGATGTTATGCTTTATTTTATAAACTTCCCAGTATCAACATTCTGTTTGTGAGAGATGTCATGCCTTGTTTTATAAACTTGCCTGTACCAAAGTTCTGTTTGGGACTGTCAGCACCAAAGTTTTGGGTCACCATTGGAAATGTTGGGACCTGCTTCCCTGAGTGCCAAAATAAAGTGACTGAATGGCAGAAAAAACAATTGACTTGCATATACCAAGTCCATGATGGTCATTAGAATTCCCCTTTCCTCTGAGATATGGCAATATCAGAGTTGGAATATATAAGTTTATGGGGTGTTTGGGAGAAGTTTAAAGCAGAAGAACAATGTTTGATATTCACTCTTAGGCTGCATTTTCTGTCTTTTTTTGGAGATTCAACATTTCAATAGGGGGCCAAAGTTTTGATTCCTGTTTATCAGCACCAGAGTTCTGTGTAATGATCATTTGCACCAGATGAATGACTAATTGTTTATTGAGATTGCAGTAGTTATTTATTTTTCTTTTGGCAAAAACAGTCCTCAATTTTATGTTTTAGGACAATTAAAATCCATATTTTAACTAAAGGTGTGTTAAGTGTCTGCTGTCTAAATTTTACTATATATATATATATATATATATATATATATATATATATATATACTTGACTCTCTATTTAATTATTTCAGCCTTTACTGTTTTTTAAGCCTGTTTTTTCTTAAGCACCTAAATTACTTTACTTCTGTTCTCTGGCATGGAATACTGAAGTGGTAGTGGGTAACTTACTTCTAAGGCTTCTGCGTATGGGCAGTTGGGCTGATAACAGTGCTATTCCTTGAAGCATATTCCAGTAGACAAACAGCAATCAGTTTTACTGGTAGTACTGCAGTTTTACATGACATGCTTGACTATTTGTAGCATCGTCTCTACTCATCCATTGCTAAGGGGGTACCTCAGACTATTTATAATGTGTTTTAATTCACAGTCTTTATTAAAACTGTGACACTCTTGGCTACTAAATGGAGGCCCATTGTTTGACATTATAGCCCATATGTAGCAAAAATACTCTGTAGTACTTCAGTCATAATTGCTGTTTTTTTTTCAGTTTAACTGCTTCTGGAATCTTAGAGTGATGATCACCACAAATCAGATAATGGTCATCTCTATACTGATACAAATCTCTTGTTTTCTGGCATTTCTGGTATGACTTTAATTATGCATCTTATTTCAGACTTGAAAGCTCAACATAATTATTTTAGTCTGATCTGATATCTTTGGCCAATACATATCTCATGCTCTCTGTATATACTTTAGCATTAATAAGTAGCATTCATGGATTTTCCTTCAGCTTGGCTTCTTTCATGTGGTAGCTATATAAGAAATTATAGAGAACTGAGAAACAAAGCAAAATCAGTAGAAACACACACATGCAAACAATAACAAAAAAGAAATATATATATATATATATATATATATATATATATATATATATATTGAATATGGAGACCTGTTGAATGTAATAAAAGATGCTGAATGGCTAAAAGAATAAAAAGAAATTGTAAGAAGCTCTAATAGAGAATACAAAATGGGATGAAGTAAAAGCCAAAAAATGAGATAAAATTAAGGAAAGATCCTAAATGGAAAACCCTGGGTCTAGATGGAGTACTTAACGTCTGACTTAAGGTATTATCATCTTCACACAAAGATTTACCACTGAGTAAACATTATTTATATGCACATCCTAAACAGATACAAACCTGATTAACAAGAGGAAAGACAGTAGTCTTCCTTAAGGAACTATAGACTAATAACTTGTCTTTCGACAATATATAAATTATATATTGGAACTGATGCAGACAGAGCTTATAGCCATCCAGAAAAAAAAATCAGAACAAAAAGTAATAAAAGAAATTCATAAAGAGTAAAGGATCATCTATTATTAAAATAAAGCCATAACAGAGAACTGTTAAAACGGGAAAAATCTA
This sequence comes from Protopterus annectens, assembly GCF_019279795.1. Classification (NCBI taxonomy): domain Eukaryota; kingdom Metazoa; phylum Chordata; order Ceratodontiformes; family Protopteridae; genus Protopterus; species Protopterus annectens. Next base: position 865,198,967 of record NC_056741.1, on the reverse strand, counting down.
AGTATGGCATGGATAGACTCCAAAAACAACAGTTGACAACATCCCACATTCATGGATAATGGAATGCTTGAAGATGTATAACATATGTCCTACATTAATCAGTTTACATTGTAGGATCTATGAAACAGTGGCAAACCACTTTGTAGCTGAGCCATGACAAAGAGAAAACATTCAAACTGCACTTAAACCACAGATCTCAGAGTTGTGAGGCAAAGATCTTTTTTTCAGTCTGACTACAGCTAATTGGCACATCTGAAAGAGGTCTTGAATCATTTACCACTGGAGATAATTCAAATGGTATCTTGCAGGATGATTCTTTTTCACCACTGTTGCTTTTTTTTTTCTTGCCCTTAACCCACTAATCTGTTTAATTATTATATTAGGCTGTGGTTACAGCTTGTTTAAAGACATCTCATTTACTTTTTGTAGATGATTTAAAATTGTATAGTTTAGAAGAGGATGATCTGGTTAAAACTTTATGAAGTGATATGAGAATAACATTTGGTTTTGATAAATGTGCAGAAGCATCATTTATAAAAGGAAACGTGCCAAGAAAATATCAGACTGGGACTGGAATGTGATATAAAGGAACTTGAGCAGGAGGGAGTGTATAAATATTTGGGAACAGATGAAAGATCAACAATAAAACATGGACAATGAGAACAAATTTTTGGAAGGAATACTTCAGAAGACTAAAGCTAATATTGAAAACTGCCTTGACATCTAGGAGGAAAGCCTGTAATATAAATCAATTTGCTTTTCCTGTTCTTGCTTACAGCTTTGTTATGATTGACTGACCCCAAACAGAACTGAATCAGATGGGCAAAAAAGAAGAAAATCACTTTATGTTTCTCAAATGATTTATGAATACCAGTGCACACCAAGAATATATATTCCTTCGTCTGAAGGACGTATAGGCCTCCTCAAAGTTGACTATATGTATAGGTCTGCAAGCATGGGACTGCAAACATATTTGCTGACCTCTTCAAATCCAAACATGGAGAAACTTCTAGAACATGAATAAAGTACTCTAAGATGATATCTTTACTGAGTTTATCAGAAGCATTTCAGAAAGGAATGGGAATGGAAATCAAACCAGAAGCAGACTAGAATCAGACTACAATTGAAAATGCCAACAAACAAAAGAAAGAAAATAAAGAAAAGGGACAGAAGAACAGGAAAGAAATTGGAAAACCCACAAATATAGTGGCAGTTATAGATAACTTCTATAACCACATGTTGAAAAAGATTTGACACAGGAGTGGTTAAGAAGAGGTAACTTTAAACCAACAAGATGAAAGGCTAATAATAGTGGCCCATGACAGTGGGCTACATTCATGTTGGTTTACCATGCCCATACAACAATGGGAGAAATAGACACATACAGGTTCTGTAAAATAGACCTAGAAACAATTCTGCATCTCATTTCTGGTTGTGATATACTCATGTCTGAGGGACTGCATTTTGAAAGGTGCAATAATGTGGCAAGACTGGGATCTGTACAAACAATATGATATACATGTAGCCGAGAAGCATTGTAAACATGAACTACCAAGCATTGTTGATAGTGATTAAGTTCTGATCACATGGGATCACCAAATACCAACAGTTAAGAAACAAGTTGCAAGTAAGCCACATGTAGCTGTCCAAGAAAAAAGCACAAAAATAGCATTAATCATTGAAATAATTACACCTAGCAATTATAGTGTCATATATACTCAGAGACTAAAGTCATAAAATACCAGGATTTGCAAGTAGAATGTAGAGCAATATAGAAGAAAGAGACCTGACAGTTTCAATAGTGCTAGGAAATTTTCAAGCATATTTAAGTATGCTACAATGCATATAACCTCATATGAACTGCAGAAGCAAACAATTCTGGGTCCATTATGAGTGATGAAAAGAGCACTTGTGGCAAACATCAAAGACTGAGGTAATACTAATCTCATTAACTTGAAGTGTACCCCGATTTAGGAATGGACTCCATTCCTTTCATGGTATTAGAAACACAAAACATTTCGAAAAGTTAAAAATAAACAATGCAACCATTCTTCTGACTTCAGCATGAGACCTTGAATGCAATTAATCTTGTCTAGATATGGAAAGTACACTCTTGATTGCTGGCCTGTACTAGACTGTCAAGTCATACTTAACAGATTCAACAATATCGCCTGAAATCTATGTGGAGTTTTCTGTAGTTACTTTATGAGTACACTTTCTATAGGCGTTGGATGAGCCCTGACCAACAGGAGTTTACCATAAATATATTTGTGGAAGTTATCCAATCAGAATACAATGGCTAACATGTTTTATTATTTGACTCTTTTCATTTGTTAATCAGATAAATGGGCTAGTTCATATCCCAGGCCACAATGGCAAGTGTAAGCAAAACAAATATTCAGAAGTTTAGTGAGGAAATCAAGCAACAAGTTTTTTTTTTTCTGAGATAGAAGGAAAGTGGAGTTCCTAAATAAAACTTAGGTAAACATAAGGAAAACATTCAGACTCTGCTTAGACCTTGACCAGAAATTTGGTTTAAACATCACACCTTAGAGATATGAGGCAAAGATCTATTTTAAGTCTAAATACAATCAGATGGCACATCTAAACATGCTCTTGAATCATATGTCATTGGGACAAAAGCTCATGTTTACTCTCATCTGTTTGTTACACAACTATCTGGAAACATCTTAATTAGTGACATGCTTCTTCAGTAGTGGAAATCTCTTTACCTGATCCAGTGACCAGTCTCATGTTGCATTTTAGTTCCAAAAAATCATGTCACATCATGCTCTAGACGCTTTGTAAAGGCATGGTTATCTCCGACCAGTTCAGTATGAACTCAAACAAATAATAAACCATAATAAACCATTCCCAAAAATCTCACCAAAGCTTGCCCTTTTGTATTTAGCACAATAGCTCTCACTTTATTAGGTATCTTGTTTCAGACCCTTGATATAACATTATGACTCGTATTTCAAACTAATCATAGAGCTCTGACATTTAATCTTGTTTGGTTTCAGATTATGAACAACCATGTCACACTCTTGTTTAGACATACCACAAATCAGCAATTCATCAGTTATATTAAGAACGCCATTCAGAACCTCCAACCAAATAATTTCTCACAAATACTTTTTAGCATCTAGTATAAAAGGTTTTGCACTGGGCATTTTTGACATGTCTCTCAACTGTCTGTGACAGACTATGGTCTCTTTGAACCACTTTATTTAGATTTGGGGCCATTATATAGAATCTAAGCTTGTCTTACTTCACAACATGCTATTAACTCATTTGGTAGGTTCTTCTTTTTTTTTTTTTTTTTTTTTATCAATTACACCCTGTTTCTCCAATGTGTCAGGCTCCTACTCTCTTCTGTCTCTGAGAGCGACAGGTGCTTTCCAGGTGCATGGACTACTGGTACTGGCTCACGTGATATTTTGAGGTGCTATTTCCCTATTGAACAACCTAGCACATTAATTTTGCAAAATATCCTAACCTGCATCTGATTCTACAGTTTTCAAGTAATCTCTTTAGTTTACTGTTTAGTGCATGCTTGCTTAACTCTTAATGAAGCTAGAATATTTCCTTTAACAGTAATAGAAACTTTCTTGGAAACATACATGGAGCTCTTGAAGTGACAACAGCCTGAATGTAAGAATGCTTCTGCACTTGCAAGCTATGAATATGTTTAACCATGCCAAGCTTGTCACAATATGAAGTACTATTTTGTTTCACTGTACTTTTCAAATGCAGACTTTTAAATAGCACTTCACATCTCTTATTTTTACACTACACGTTCAGTGTCTGACTAACCGGCTTTACTTTGTGCTTGGAATCGGTCGGTACTGAATTACGCACAGTAGCTTGCAGCTTCAGTACCCTAAGTGTAGACTTTAACAAAATATTGCATGCTGCCCCAGTAGTATCAAGCTTAAAGTCAAAAGCTTAGTCATTAATACTAAGTTTCTCAGAGCAGCAATTGTTCTTAGTACTATCTATGCAACGTGCTGCATGCTCTGTCTGCATTTTCTGTTATTATTTGCATTTGTGTAGTGCCCGCAAACATCTCTTATTTTTCTCATTCTTAGCTTCAGTTATATGAAGATTCTACAGAACAGACTTAGTTCATGTCCTTCCTAGTCTTGCAAAATAGCTCTTACCTCTCTATAGCCTGCAATTTAAATTAAACACTGTGCATTTTATGTTCTTGTGTCTATTACCATACCAAGAATGTGGCTTTTTTTTTAACTGCATGGCTTCTTCTACACGCTGTCTTTAATAACTTTTATCATAACTTCATTTTTTTCACTTTATTACAGTTATACACTTTGCCTTTGCATAGCTGTAATGTTACGCTTACCATTTCCAGTGTGAGCTCTTTCTGTACCGTAGCTGAAATTTCATCCATCTTACACATCCATGGATTTGTCTAAAGTCAGTTCTGATTCTGCCAATGATTTGCCTCTTGTGTAATTATTTGTAATGTTACCTACAGTTCTGTCCATGTAAATTTAGTCTCTTGAATATCTTTTATTGCTTGTAAAAAGAAAATTCCTGACACATAGCAGATTTATATGTTGATCATAATATGCTTTATTGTTTCACATACACTGCTATTTCTGGTGCTGTGGTAGCGTTGTCACCTCACAGCAAGACGTTGTCGTGTTCGATTCTCAGCTAGACCGTCTTCTGTGTGGAGGCATGCATGAATGGGCATGCCTTCGTTGAAGGTTGTGCGTCAGGGCTGGTAGCTCGGCACGTAAAAATCCACTACCAAACATTAGCGGACTGGAGTTTCGCTGTGGCAACCCCTAACCGGGATAAGCTGAAAGACACAACAACAACATGCACTGCTATTTCAACTTGTACTCATTGAAGTTAATTGTACTAAGTACCTTGATGGCGTCCACCTTCATGTGATATGAAGAAACTGTGAACATTGAACTTTTTCTGGCTTGTCTGCAGTTCTACTTGCAGTGACAAACAGCTCTGACTTCAAGTTCCCAACCTTCAGTTTCCAACAAGTTACCATGCAGCTTGAGAGAGTGATGTGGGATTGTAATGGATACATCATGAAAACAAATGTGGAGGCTTATGTTAATGTGGAAAATTAGAGTAATTGGTGGTTCATGCATCATAAAATGAACTTTTATTGCTGAAGTATTAACACAAACTTCAAAGATGAAAAATGCTATGGGAACCTATTAGACTGCCTTAGTGCATGGCTGTGTTACTGTAGTCCTAGCTCATAGTAAAACATCCTCTAATGCATTCTTTGATATATCTAACTGCACAGACTACAAATCCTGTACTATTGAATTTTCATCTGGCAGTAAGTAAGCTACTTTTAAAAAGTCACAAAAGTAGCAACACTGAAAAAAAACAAACTCAACCAAACAATAGTGTTCATGCCAGCTGGCATTGAGTTGCCCACTGGACAATAAAGACCCCTTTGGTAGAATTTAAAAGTAGTTCATCCTCTAAAACTTTATTGTAATTGAGCACTTTTGTCCAAAGAAACTGGACTTCATCAGAATCAGAAAAACTTTTCAATTAGAACCTTATATATACCCCTAGTGGTATGAATAATTAATTAATCGATTAAAGCTAAACAAAGTGCTTAAAGGGCAAGCATCACAAATTCATTTAAAACATATAAAAAAATCAGAACATCAATAAAAAATATTTATGTTTTCAATCGTTCTAATATAAGTTATTTACTATAAAGCACGAATGTTCCTGTACAGAGGAATGACTGAAGACACATTAATAAAAATAATCTATCTAAAAACCACTGTAAAAAACACTGTATGAAAAATTTTTCAACACAAAGATGTCGTCCAAGAAACGGACATACAACTTTAAATTCCCAGAGAACTTACTTTTGAAAATGAAATTAATTTCCCATTCCAAAAGAACTAAATTTGCAAATATGGGGGCACAACAGGCCCCCATAGCCACTCCCCTTATTTGCTAAAATATTTGCCCTTAAAAAAATGTGACACTTTTAAATTTGGTATTTTAGAGAAGTTAAACATTATCCCGAGTGGAGGGGATGTAAAATAATTTTAGAAGAAAGAGAAGTGAGATGGCAGTTGTTCCTTAATGCCACTCACCCCCAGGAATAAATGATAATATTCCCCTTCAACCAGTTTTAGAAATCAGGGATTAATGTTTTATTTTAAAAAAATTTCATACAGTGTTTTTTTACAGTGTTTTTTTTTTTGATAGATTATTTTTATTACTGTGTCTTTAATCATTCCTCTGGATTTGGGATGCTTGCCCTTTAAGCACTTTGTTTAGTACACTACATGTCTACATTTGCCACAAAAATACATTCTTATAAACCCACTTTTTTCTCCTACTGTCAACTGACTTGCTCTACTGCTATCATTGACTTCAAAGAAAGTTTTCAGGGTTCCTTTTTTTTATAACAAAATTTCTGACTATAATGATGTTGTCAACTAATTCTTTATTGCTTTCTGTAATACACCAGTTGTCAATAATATTCTTAATGGCATCCATGTCATGACTAATCAGCAGGGGGAAACTAAGGGCATATTAGATGCTTTATTTTTCCTAGCAAAACCAAACTTAAGAAAGGGAAAAAAAATCTCATCATATCTAGAATCTCTAACTTCTTCCCAAACCTGAAAAGCATGCGTCTCACGTTTATAATGCATTCACATGAATACACATTCATTGTGATCCCAACCTTGGCACATACACTTCTTATTTACACTTTTTTCATGTTTTGGAGCTTTGGGATTGTGCTGCAAATGCTGTTTTTATTAAATAAAAAACTGCACTCCCTGGAAGCACCCCTCACCCTGGAGAATAAAGACATATGTGCAGTCATGGAAACATTGTTCAGACCATGGAGAGCACCCTGGCTATTAACAGATACAATGTCTTGCATACATTTTGATCCCCCTCAGCTCAGAATAAAACAAAGGGAAGAGGTGTCTCTGTGTTCATAAAGGACAAGTACACCGCTAGACTGGTCCAACAACATGACTTGCTTGAGCTGCTTCATGCCCATCTAATCATAGGTGTGACCCCCCCCCCCCATTCATATGCTTGTTTGCTACAGATACCCTAACATCGGTCTGGAAAGCCACACATCCTACCTACAGCTACTAGAATTTCCTAACATTCAGCCTAACACTGTACTTATGGGTGACTTCAACTACCCCTCCATAAACTGGTAGACTTATACAACCCATAATTCACTTGCTCAGAGGTTTTTGGATTTTGTCAAAGCAAACACCCTGGAGCAACTAGTTAGCTCCCCAACTAGAGGTACAAATATCCTAAACCTGATACTCATGAACATTGGGGGATGCTCCTACCCTACCATGCATTAACTCCTCCCTGGTGATCTGACCACAAAATGATCTCCTTTAGTATTAAAACTAACCTAGAACACCCATCAAACTCCAAACCTTTTAAGAAATTTGATAAGGAAAATTACCTCCAACTAAGTGGCAGCTTATTAAATTTTCAAACCTCTCTGAACTTGGATGACACTGTAAAACCACATTCATGGCTGCATAGAGGAGGCAGTACCTGTCCAAGTCAAACCTATGAATATTGACAGAAATAAACCACCCCAGTGGACCCCTTAGTTTAAATAGGCTATTCAACTACAGGAAAAAAAATCCTCTCCAAAACCAAGAAGGAACAGCCAAAACAGTACACAAAGACACTCACCAGTCTGGATGGAGCAGTGGTGCAGTGGTAGAATTGTTGCCTCACAGCAAGAGGTTCTCTGGTTTGATTTTTGGCTGGATTGCCTTCTGTGTGGAACCTGTATGTCCTCCCTGTGTTCGTATAGGTTTTCTCGGGGTACTCCGGTTTTCTCCGATGTTACAAAGACATACGTCTGGACTGTTTCTCCCTGGTCCTCCACTGAAAATTGACTTTTTTCCTGGTAAACAAATGTTAAATAAAATAAAAATAAATAAACAAACAAATTAGACAGCTGGTCAAAGTTGACAAAGTAAACTACGAGGCAAAGATAGCCTCCCAGGTGAAACATAACCATCGGGCTTTTATTAATTATGTTCGTAACCTCATGGGAAATGCTCAGCAATGTGTTGAGTTAATCTATACCAAATCTGCTGATCGACAAGTTCATTTCAAACTTCACCCCCCATCACCTCCTACCACACCCAAAGAAATACGGGCAACCATCCCCCTACCAGTCATTATGAGGGAACAGGTCTTTACTGTGTTTGCTAAAGCCAAAAACACAGCCTCCATGGGTCCCAACAACATTCCAAGATGCTTCATAAATAGCTTAAAACAGAATCTGTCAGGACCACTAGAAACCCTGTTTAACATAGCCTGTAGATGGTCTTTGTCCCAGAGGAATGGAGGACTGGAACAGTCATGCCTCTGCACAAGGTGGCCCATCAACTGACCCAGGGAACTACAGACCCATAAGCCTGACCTGTCATATCTGCAAGGCCATGGAGAGAATTATCATGAACCTGATCAATAATGACACAGGAAATCTCCAAACACTGGGCGAGGCCCAATTTGGCTTTGTCAGGTTGAGGTCTTGCCTGTCTGGTGAACTGCTTTGAGAAAGTCATCAGGGCCATGGAAGAGGGTAAAATGCTACACACCACTTGTCTAGACCTGGCCAAAGCTTTCGACACAATCCCCTACTCAGGGATCATAGACAAACTTACTGTGATAGGCAAAGACCCCTACATCATCAGGTAGATAGCAAACTGGCTTACTGACAGGACACGTTGTCTGGATAGTCAAATCCACTTCCAATAAGAAACCTCTTGATAGCCATGTCCCACAGGGCTCAGTGTTGTGACCCCTCCTGTTTGGTATATGCCTTTGTGAAGTGAAGGCCAATGTTCGGGGGCTCTGACTCACCAACTTTGTCAATGACTTTAAGCTGGGAGCAACCATCAAATCCCTAAAAGATGTTGACATCCTATAAACAGGACTAAAAATGACAAATGACTGGTGCCAAAACCATGGTCAGAGACTAAATGCTAAAAAACGTCTAATCATACCCTTTTGTAAATCAGATATCCCTACAAATTATAATATTGATAACACAGACCTTAAAAGTAGACCCGGTGGTGAGGGACTTAGGAACACAAGTAGATAGTAACTTAAACTTTGACCACCAGGTAGCTACAGTAGTGAGGAAGTCTTTCTATATGGCTCAACTTATAAGTAAAGGCATGTTATCATGGTCAAAGGAAGTCATAGTGCCATTGTACTCAGCCCTCATCAGGCCAATAATCAAGTAAAGTGCTGTCTTCTACATGCACCTAAACAGGCACATATATGAATTGGAGCTGCCCCAGAGGTTTCTAACTAAAAAAATACAAAGCGTAAGACACATGTCTTATGCAGACAGACTAAAGGCCCGATCCCTTTACTCTGTCTCATCATTTATTCAGAGGTGACTTATGCCTGACCTACAAGACATTCTCTGATCCAGTACAGATGAAAATGTTACATATTTGCAAGAAAAATTATAAGAGGGTTGTTTGTTCCATGTACCTGAACCTTATTTGTGACTCTAGCAGAACTTGCTGGAGAGACAGATTCATATCCCAAAGGCTACCTCGTCTATGGAATAAGCCTCCCAGCTTCATAAAACAAAGCCTGTCCCTCACTCTCTTCAAAAAGAATTTGGATAAATGGATGGGGAATCATAAATTCAATCCTGGGGAACTGCCCATGTACCTTTACAGACAGAGGCAGTCTGCAACAAGACCGACTACCCCAATACTGGTCTATGTCAAACCATTGAACTTTTCCTTCAGTGAGACCGTCCACAGGAGAGCACATTTAATACAGTGAACATTTGTTTTACCAAAAAGTTACTCATCGAATTACATTAGTTAGCCACCTTTTAGCATGACAATATGTTCTGTGTTATTACATCAAGACATACTTACGAATAGCTGAGAAACCAATGCCATATATGTCGATCTTTATCAAGTATTTATTTATAACTATGAGCATGTACTGTAACTGTAAAAAATAGAATCTATTTATAGAGAGTGTTATATTTAAGCATAATTTTGAAATACAAACCAGTGGTTGGCAAAATGGTTAAGGTGTTTGCCTTACAGATACAAGGTATAGGGTTTGATAATCACATTGGGTATTTGCTTAGGTTTAAACTGGCTCACAAGGTCAACTGGTCTAGTATTATTTTATGAACATTAATGGAACATGCAGGGTGAACATTTAGTCTGTAGGGGCAATTGATGCTGATCGTTGCAATAAGGGTAGAACTTGGCTAGGCTTATAAGGGCCTTAGGGCCATTAGCCTAGTAACTTCCCATGATCCTATGAACTGCTAAGTATGACAGTTTGATGGAATATATAGTATTTCATGTGTAACGTGCTATTTTACTTTCATGTTCAGTGCAGTTAAAGATTAATTCTAGTTTCACTTATTGTTTATATTTGAAGGGTACTGCTTTACAGTTAAGTACAGACGTATGTGTAGCATTTTGAGTGCAGAGTGTTGTTTTTGTTACTTTAGTTAATCATTGGGTTTTTGTAATGCCTGCAATGTTGGCCGTCTATGGCAATTTGATTATGTGAACTTTGGCGATGTTAGCATTCGCTGCATTAAACATTTGCTCCTGTGGTCTTGCTGAAGTAGTTCACAGAAGTAGACGTTTGATGGTTTGACACAGACCCCCCCCCCGATACTACCCCATCCCTTATCTGGGGAATTAAGATATAATATTGTCATATCCTGGGTATTATTGGCTAGGCTTGTAAAGGCTCTTGTGTCATTAGCTTAACAATCACCTATGAACCTTTTCCTGTAGGCATTTATGGTTCTGCCTACAATCCAGGTAGGCTGCCTTGTGGATACTTCTGCATGCCATACACTTTGCTCTCTAGTAGGTGTCAGCATCACAGCAGTCTGCACAGACTTCCTCGTATGATTGCGGAGCAAACCTCACCCACTCATTCCCATAATATTTGCCCAGCTCCTGAACCTCTACCTGATCTTGGGTCACCCAAGTAAGAGTTAGGGCTTCATCCCTCCATGCTAATGATCTGGGCACTTTTTTAAACTCTGTTTTATGAGGTTTTAAGTCTGAATGTGTAGAGGAGTGACCTTTAATTAGTGCCTCTATCCACTACATCTGCAGTATCCAAAAACAAGTGAGGTCACTGTTTACAACTGAAATGATCAAATTGTATTAACTCTAACATAGTTAACCATGTTACCACTTTTTTTAATTATATTCACATTGTTTTATATATCAAATGGATAGTAAAGTTAAACAATTACACATTTAAATGTTTTAAGTTAATTTGGCTAAAATAAAATAAAGCATTCATACACACATTTAGTATAGTCCACACTTTCTCTCAACATTTAACAAAATGAACATTAAAACATCATGTAATTAATACATAATCTATGCTTGTGTCATCAGTGCTCAGAATTAATTAGTTTTCCTTTGTCTAATAAATTAATAGTAGTTTTAAATGAGTTTTTTCTCCCCTTCCCTGCAGCTAAACATCAGGTACCACCAGCTGCTGTCCTCATTGACTGGGTCTATGGAAATGCTTTAGCCTCCTTAGGGCTTATCCTGACCCATGCTCATGACTGCTGAGGAGATCAAGAGGCAGGTTTAGTATCATACTGCTACCAGAGAATGTACTCTAACCCCTTCTCACCCTGCATCAGTCCTGTGAGCTCCACAATCTCTGCCTATGGGATGTACATGCATGCTTCCATGCATTAGCAACCTCCTGACCAAATAGCATACCACCTGCAGTGTGTAGCTTATCAGGCTCTTCATGTTTCTACTGCACTGAGCGTAGACAGCTGCATCCCAGGAGGGGGAAGCCAGCACTGGCTGCTCACACAGATCCCTGCCTCCCATTCTGCTCCTCCAGAGCCCATGCCACTAGTTAAACATGGGTTGTTTGTGGAGCATTAAGGGCTTTATCACTTTGCACCACAGGGCTGGATTGTAGTTTTAAATGAAAACTGAGGGCATGAGTAAACAGTTGCTGTCCTTTATTTATTTATTTGACATTTGTTAACCGGGTTGGTCCATCTGGGCCAAAGGCCCATTTTCAGTAGAGACCCAAGCAGAAAAGCTCCAATCTACATACAAATATACAATAAAAATACAGTTAACATAATGATACAGAGTACAGTTTCCAGACCCGATGAGACAAGTTCCAGTATACATACAAAAACACAATGCTGTAAATGTTACATGAAAAAGTTCCCATTAAAATAATATACAATGTAATAAAAAATAATATAAATGATATAACAAAAGTATCACAGGAAAAAGACATAACAGTGGTATAACAGTAGTGAAGGTATAATTTTGAAGTTAAAAGGTTCCATCTGTATGATTCTAGAAGTAAAAAACACTATATTGCATGTGTAAAAAACACTGTATTGCATGTGTAAAAAACACTGAACTGCATGTGAGACAGTAAAGGAGAGAAATGAGGCGTGAGAATTAAGGAAATAGAAGGAAATAATTCTAATACATTTGAAGAGGACTGAGACAAATAGAGGGGAGGTAGAGACTACAGAGATGTCACATGGGCACTTTAATACCAATATGCTGGAGCAAATTGTATAATTACCTATTAGAGGCTCTAATATTCTTAATCTGGTCCATACCAACCTGGCTCACACCTGTACCCCACCCCATACTTCTTCAGTCTTGGTTAAATCTGCCTACAAATCAGTCATCTTTTCTATAAGGCCTAATGGTACTACCCTAACACCAAATGATACCAATGTGAGGACTTCTTTAGGGCAGCTTGTAGAAGACCTATGCAAAATTTCAAATAATCTCTTGCAAATAGCCCCAGTTGAGAAGGCTGCCACATTCACCTCTAACTTTTGCCAGCGCCTAAACAGCTGCATAAATCTGAAAGCACAACTACAAATGGTTAAAACTTTTTCAGATAATATAAGAATGACATTTGGTCTTGATAAATACGTGAAAGAAGCATTTACCTCATGAATGCTGCAGCAACAAGAAAATATGAAACTGGCACAGGAATGTGATGTAAAGCCACTTGAGCAGAGAGAATGAATACATATTTGGGAAAACAACAGTGAACCAGCAATAAAGCATGAACAAAGAACAACAAAGCCTTATAAGGAATAAAGTTCAAGCTATGAATCAGCTTCCTCTTCCTGTTCTGACTTACAGCTTTGGAGTGGTTGACTGTCCCCAAACAGCACTGTCAGTTGTACACGAAAACAAGAAAAATGCTTTATGCTTATCAAATGATATTTAGAGAACAGTGCATACCAAGGTTATATATCTCTTGTTCTGAAGAAGGTATAGGCTTACTTGAAATCGATTATATGTATAGGCTTGCAGTCATGAAGTACACATTTGTTGACATCACTGGATCGATACCGAGTGAAAGTTCTAAAGTATGAAGACATGACTAAGGTTAACATCTTTCTATAGTTCGGCAGATGCATTTCTGAGAGCAGTGGGAATAGAAATAAAAGGAAAATCAGGCAGCAACTGAAAAAAGAAAGAAAAATATAAAGAAAAGTTCCAGAAGAAAAGAAAAGAAACTGGAAATCTCAGAATTAGCTTAGAATAAGCACCCCTAGCTTTTAGTAAAAATTTAGCTTCATGTCATACGAGAACCAATGCATATGTAGTGTAAATATGTGGACAGCTATAACAAGATGAAAAAGAACATTGTCTATCGATAAACTATTCACAATTTGCAGTTCATAGTGATGATATTAGGCACACTGAGTATACTCTTTGGAACAGCGATAGCTAGATAGTATAACCTAGGCAAACATACATTTGATCTTTGTGTGAAATAGATTTTACTAATTCTTTCTCACTGAACATAGTTATGAGTATGGTGGTGGTGGAAGGAGGAATGGTATAGTTCAACCTGGGGTAGTGCAGGAGCAGAGCCGTTTTTTATTTAGGTAGTCTTTTAGTAGCTTGCAAAGGGATAGAATTCCATTTTTTATGAGAGTGTATGAGTAGAGACTTTAAATGCCAAAAAGTTGTTGCTCATTAGACTGAAGTAGTCTATTAGGGTTATAGGAATGGACAATAGGAGTAAATGCTGGGCAGTAATCTACTTTGTGAATAATGTTGTGTGTGGAGATAAGCTGTATGTAATCTAAGTGGTGAGACAGTTCACACCAATTCAAAGCCTTGAGAACATTGCAGTGGTGGCTGTGGTATTGTTTGTACCAAATTTTGCAACTTGAAGGTTGGTTAGGATGGGTGGACCATAAAAGAGAGATGGGAGAAGGTAGGTAGTGACAAGAGTGGTTTTGGTAGTGTTGCTAAGGAAATTTTTATGCCTGTAGAGCATTCATAATTTTTGGTGAGTCTTTTTTATGTTATTTTGAACAATGCGAGTCAAATTTAAGGTTATCATCTATAATCACTCCAAGAATTTTTGTATGGGAGATTACTTCAATTTCAGTTTTCTTTAGTGAAAAGATTTTGAAATTCACTTTATCAGGTGTGTGTGATTTGGTGAAAATAGCAGTGACTTTGCTTTTTTTAGGGTTGAGTAGTGGCCGGGCATTATGTAGCCATTTCCCAACTGAGGAAAAACCTTCTTGTGTGATATGGAGGAGATGAGGCAAGATATTAGATTCACATATAAGTGTAGACTCATCAGCATGTTGTATAAGAGAGGTTAGATCTTTGAAGGTATACAGGTTATTAATAAAGATATTAAAGAATAGGGGACCAAGAAAAGAACCTTGGGGTTCACTAGTGAAGACTTGCAGGTATGGAGAGAGAATATTCTGCCAGTTTACAGACTGGAGCCTGTCAAAGTTAAATAGCTATGGAACCACAGTAATGCAGAAGGGGATAGCCCGAGTTGAGACAGCTTATACAGGAGTTTAGGGTGAGATACTGTATCGGAAGCTTTTGACAGGTCAAGAAATAAGGAGGAAACAAGTTTGCCCAAGTCTCTGTATTTATTTATTGTGTCAGTGAATGATAGGAGGGCAGTAATTATACTGAGTGTTGGGTAGAAGCCATGCTGGGTGGATGTTAAGAGCTGTGCTGGTAGAAGGTAGTAGAAGAGTTGCTTATGAACACATCTTTCAAGAATTTTTGAGAGAGATGATAATAATGCAATAGGCCAAAAGTTAGAGACATCAGCCAAGAAGCCACATTTATGTTCAGGGATAATATCGGATTTTTTCTATTGTGAAGATATACTGGATTCAGATACTGATCTATTGATAAAGATTGAGACTGGTTACTCAATGGCTTCCGTAACTATCTTTAGGTATTCAGGTGGGAGGCTGTCAGCTGCAGTGGAGCAAGGTTTGAGTTTAAGTAGAAGTTTTTTTTTTTTATCATTTGATGTGGAAACAGGTCCTAAGTGGAAGTTGCTAGCAATAAATATAGAGGGTAAATTAGGTTCATATGGGAATGCTGGGGGAGTGGGGGTAGAGTAAAGGAAGTGGTAGTTTGTATGGTGTATGGAAAATGTTGGTTTTGGTCTAATTGTTAAATTACCAGGAGTGGGTGTTATTGAGGGGGTGGTAGAAGCACCAGATGGAGGTGAAGAGTTTTTAGTTAGGGAGGTAATGTTCTCTATGAAGTAGGTATTGAATAAGGTTGCATTTTCTGGTAGAGAACTGTTATAAGAAGGGTTGGATTCCTTGTCTGAGTCCAGAATTAACAGGTATTGATGTCTACAATTGTTTAGGGTCATTTCTGTGTTGAAGTTGTAGATGGCTATAATATTTTTTTTATCTAAGTTAACTTGTTTTTTTTCTCAGATTGCATGATTCTCAGTAAAATTGCAGGTTATAGGGAGCTTTAAATGTAAGCCATTCTTTCCAAGCTTTGTCTTTTTTAGACATTGTAGCGTTTGTCTTGGTAGTGAGCCAGTTGTGGTTAGTTTTCACACTTTCTCTTTTTTGCAGATTGTTGCATGGCTATTTAAAGTATTTAAGAATAAGATATTAAAAGTACTGACTACCTCTTTGAGTGGAAGAGATTTTAGGACAGACCAATTAAATGTTTTCAATGTATCAATGAAAGAGTCTATATTGAATTTGGAAAGGTTTTGGGTTATTTTAAGTTGGTGAGTCTTACACTGGTGGGTGGTATTTCTATGAGTATAAGCTAGAAGGAGGTTGCTAAGTGAGTTTGGATAGGTTCCAGAGGTTGTAAATTCACTAGGGCCAGATACCAATATCCAGTCTAGAATTGTACCTTTACTGTTGGTATTATTAAATCTAGTGTGTGTTTGTTCACTAAAGGTGTTCCTGCAAAAATGTCCAACAAAGTACTAAAAGTAGTCAGGAAACACCAAAACACGTCAGGGTAAAATCACAGAATGAACTTTAATAAAACAAATGAAATGAAGGTAAGCACTTTCACAATAACAATCCATATGGTCTGATAAAGCGATTGCTATAGCGAAAGTGCTTACCTTAATTCTGTTTATTTTATTAAAGTGCATTAAAGTTCGTTCTGTGATTTTACCCTGCCATGTTTTGGCATTTCCTGATTACTTTTAGTATTTTGTTGGACATTTTTGCATGAACACTGTTAGTTCTTGGAGGAAGCTTTATGCTTTTTTACACTTTTTAGAAAATGGTTAACAACATCAATTAATCTCATAAGTATTCAGCTGCATTCTATTATTAAGCCTCAGACATTGTGTCTTATTCCCCATGTAAATGCCCATCAGTATATGGAGAACAGATGACAAATGAGATGCTTTTAGCATAATATTGCTTTACTTCTGTTAGTATCTATTCATTTTTATCCAGTATTAGTTATTCATTAAAAAGGAAAAGGAATTGTACATGTCACTTAGTTGTCTGAAGGCCCTGAACCTAAGGAAGTCAGGTTAACCTCACAGATAGTCACGTCTGGTTATGCACTCCCACAAATACTGTCACTGAACTGCCCTACAAGCAAAGGAAAACTTGTATGTATAATCACGCTGTCCTCAGTACTAGCAGAGCAATAAAACAAAACCGGAGGTTCCACATGTTCATGCTATTAGTAAAGCAAAAGTGTAGAAATGTGGAGATGTAGTGCTGGGCCAGGGGTGTGATGCATACTCAGGGATAAAAATAGAATGGGGCGCAATGGATGAACCCCCTCACACTGTGCAGTATTTCAAACAAGCAAATTCTTATTGCTATGGTGGGGTGTAGATAGAGAGCCTATAAATGTTAAAAACATGGAAATAGTAGAGAACACAACAGGATATTCCCAACATAGCTTACTACAGAAAACTAAAACCACCAAATGAAAAAAATAAGAAATATGATCAAAATTAAGCTACAGCAATAACAAACTAACAAAAATATTAATAACCCGAAAATATGGGAAAAGGTCTTCAATATTATATTAGCATGATACTGATTTTAGGAATATATTAAATATAGGAAGCATTTCGTGTAGATATTGTATAAATGGTTTGTAGTAGTTATAGTGTATTATGTGTGTGATGTTTATTGTATTTTTGTAATGTTTTTGGAAAATATATTTCAATAAAAATTTATTATGGAAAAAAAAAAATTAAGCTACAGCAAACTTTTAAACCACAATTTATATGATCCAAATATATAGAAGATGCAGTTTATTGATGTGATTTGTCAAAGTATGTGCTTTATTATTTTATTATTAAGAAGATGGCAGTTAATTCTTTATTTATAGAAAATGCAATGCAATTAAGACCACACTTCAGATTTATAATACTCCGCACATCAGTCCTCTAAAGTACATAACAGACATATACTAAAAAGATTCTCTGCCTGTTTATTGCAGTTGTCATCATTAAAATAATGTTTGATCAAAACATGCAGGTCAAATGTCCATTTGGCTTAAATCTGCAAATCTGTTTTCAATGCACCCCCAAAATTCCTGCATTCCTGATAACAATATAATCAGCTCAGAAATTACTGTACCTTGAGAGTAAAGAAATAGCTCCTCTTGCAGTGATCTCTTTTGATTATTGATCATTTGAGTTCTTGCCAAAAATAATGAACAGTACACTGTGACTCCTGAAATACTGCTGCGCTGTCAAGATTCATTACAGAGTTATAAGACTGAATAACTGCTATCTAAACTGTTGTTATAAAATACACTTCATTTTTCAGTATGCTTTGATGTATGTAGGCTAATATATGCTCACATAAGATGCCATATGACATCTTATGTGTCCTAGGTCTTGTCCAACAGCACAGAGATTAGGTATAGTCCATGATCCTGGTGACCTTGGTTAGGCAGCAGATCTCTGGTGCTGGAGGGCTACTTGAGAAGGACAGAGAAAGGTAGGGAAGGATGACATATCCACCAACAACAGTTCCTCTTGGAAATAAGGAGGAGCTCTGTGGACACTGTGGGTGATATTCATGGGTCTACTTCAGTTAGTCGATGGGTGAAATTGTCTAAACTGTCAGGGTTGAGACCACATGATCGACAATTTATTTTGTCGAGAATTTTGACTGAGATTGTGGCACGGTGGGGATCGGGGAATATACCCTTTTCCCCAATGTAGTGTGCTCTCAGAGTTGATATATATAATTAGCAAGGGGTATGGGTGTGCAGCCTCCCACATGGGGAGTGCAGGGAGGCTTGTTCCCCTGCAAAAACATTGTTTTGTTTTGTTTGCTTGTGTTATTTTGGTTGTTCATGTTGATCAAGGAACTAAATTGTCGATCATGTGCTCTGGACCATATTGATTTTAACAAGTTAGTCCATTGACCAACTAAAGTAGACCTGGTATTCATAATTTAGCAGTTCACAGCTACGTAGCAGTTAGTAATGAGGAGCATCTCTACACTTAAATGCAAATAAGCTAAGTGCAGTTTATTAGCATCGAATAAGGAAACACGAAGGCATTTTGAAAAACGCACCTACTTATAGCCAAAGTGTAAAGTACCGAATATAAAGCATTACATACATGCAAAGTACTGTTTGAAAGCCATAGCTTTATATTACTTTGTATTTATTCAGAAATCTCAGATGGACACGACTATGCGTAGTCACACTCACACATAAAACACATAAGACAAGCAGCAAACTGCACAGCTGTTTTTATTAATATTAAAAAAAAATAAATGGGATTAATATGTTTTATATGGAGGTACCCTTATGTGGACACCCTGATGGTTTCATTAAAGAATAGAAAGGAGGAGGTAGGAAAGACTGAAAAAGGGGAGAAACAACAAAGAGACAGACCCGGCCTATTTTTTAAAATTTTTTATATAATATGAAAGTTT